>NC_079194.1:77761569-77955569 GCF_029499605.1 Hyla sarda | reverse complement strand
AAAAGTCCCAGCCAACCCTTGAGGTCGCTGAGTTACTGGTCACCTCTGAGGACCCTGGCTGAACTGTATAGACTTTACCATCTGTCTACCCTCAGTAAAGCTAAAGTTATCCATAACTTGACGTCAGAGTCATTATTGACCCCGTGCCTAGCCCAGGATCCAGCGGTATACCTTCGGTTGGTATCGAGGATAAACCACGCCCTGGCGTCACAAATACAAGGGGTTAATTCCATCTGCCCCTAGGGTAACAACATCTGCCCTCATTAAACCCCATTACCACATATGTATATGCTATTTTTATTGGAATGGTTAATAACACAAGATATGATAATTGAGCAAATCAGTCTGTTTGGTGCTAGTTGCAGACATGGCCTCTGTACTATAGCAGTTTGTATTATGTCCTGTTACTAGACTCAATTCCCAGCAACCACTTTTTTTAGATCCTTCCTACTTGCAAAGCATTTGATGTCATCAATAGCACTATATTAGAGAATAGTTTCAATACATTTTATTTTTTCCTCCTTAACTTTTAAAAATCATAACCCTTTCAATTTTGCACCTACATACCCATATGATGGCTTGTTTTTGGCGCCACCAATTCTACTTTGTAATGACATCAGTCATTTTACCCAAAAATCTATGCTGAAACCAAAAAATTTTATATATTTGTGGGAAAAAATTGTTAAAATTTACTGCTATTTTGGTGGCTTCCGTTTCTGTGCAGTGCATATTTCGGTAAAAATTACACCTTATCTTCCATCTGTAGGTCCAAACGGTTAGAATGATACCCTACTTATATAGTTTTAATTTTGTTTTACTTCTGGGAAAAATCATAACTGCAAGCACGAAAATGAATATGTTTAAAAATGTCCTCTTCTGACCCCTATAACTTTTAAACTTTTTTTCATACAAGAATGTATTTTTTGCGCCGTGATCTGAAGTTTTTATCGGTATCATTTTTGTTTTGATCGGACTTTTTGATCACTTTTTATAAATTTTTTTTATAGTATAAAAAGTGACCATAAATACGCTTTTTTGGAATTTGGAATTTTTTACGTGTACGCCATTGCCCATGCGGTATAATTAACTATATATTTTTTAAGTTCGGACATTTAGGCATGGGGCCATACCACATATGTTTAGATTTCTTTTTATTTACATAGGTTTTTTTTTTTATGGGAAAAGGGGGGTGATTCAAACTTTTGTTAGGGAAGGGGGCTTTTTTTTTAACACTTTTTTTTTCATCAATGTTTCACCAGGAATGCTTTTTTTTTTTTACTTTAGACGCGGCAATCAAAGTTGATCCCGGCAGCTCAGTTGGGCTGATCGGGATCACCGCGGTGAAACATTGCAAAAAAAAAAAAAGTTAAATAAAGGGTTAATACCCGTCATCACCACGATCAGGGCAAATTAATTTTAAAAGTCTCCCGCACCTTATGGTAAAGGGGCACAAGTAGTCATCCAGGCATGTCGGATCCTGAAATAGTCACGGTACTTTGGGCTGTAATCACTCCAGCTTGATTAAAGGGGTATTCCAAGCCAAAACTTTTTTTTATATAACTACTGGCTCCGGAAAGTTAAACAGATTTGTAAATTACTTCAATTAAAAAATCTTAATCCGACTGCGTTTTTGCCTACGGTCCGGAAACCGCATACGGCCGAAAACTCAGCCGACCGGAGGCTGCGGTTCACTCCGGTCGGCTCATAGACATGCATTAGATTAAGCCCCGCCCCCCCCTCCTCTCAGCCGTATACGGGAACCGTAAGTACAAAACGTGGTGTGAACCCACCCTTAGCTGCAAGCTTTACCTGTGTCGTTTGTAGCATCGGTAGAGGTGTGAGCACCCAGACTAGTAAAAACATTTAACATGTCTCTTTCACGTATCAAATGTTTTTAGCAATTATACTAATGCTTTAAGCTATTCTTGTAAAACCTTCAAGCAGGGGTATTCAAGGGGTATTCAAGTTCTTTTTATTTTAGCACTGATAGGCCCCCTGATGAGGACCCCAATCTATTAGCTAAAGCATAGAACAACTACAAATAAGAGTGTCTCTATGGGGGACGGAGTATACACAGGACATCCTATTGATTTCAATGGGAATATATCATGTTTTAAAATAAAAAATGTGTTGCAGGGTTTCAAGACAGACTGAGGCCTCTTTCACGTAGCATCATTTTGGTCACAACCAGGAGTGGAACCTGCAAATTACAAAGAAACAGTACATTTATAAAGTAATAGCGACAGAGTTTAGTACATTACATTTAATACATATGAAATATAACAGAATTCCACCCAATAAGAAACAGGCAGTGTTATATATTTGTTACATCTATTGTACTGAAAATATAAAATTATATTCTGTAAACCCCAATCTACATAAATAATGAAGTACATACAGCTATATCCATGATATTTTGTAATAACCCCTCCATATGGTAAGATATAAAGTTGTGTTGTCATTGGGTTCTTGGCTGGCTGATCGCGCTATCACTCATTGCAGTCTCTAGCGTTGCCCAAGACCCAATAACTACATAACCCCCAGAGACGTGGGAGGGAAATGAAAGAGACCAGACTATTGGTTCTCATTTTGGGAAGAGCTGGCATCTATAACTGGATCCTGTCCTACTTGTTGCAGTTGTGATTAAATCAATCTGTGGTGTCAGCAAAATATCCTTAATTTGTTAGTGTGAAATCTCAGCCGCCTCCGTCCTGCCAGGTTTGGAATCAGACGTTTCCAAGCATAGCAGAATGTGCTTTTAAATAGAGATGATGCAGACTCTACTCTGGAGAGATGTTCCCCTGTTCTGATTCCAGAATCTCCTCCTGTCCTTGATGAGGAAAGCGGCCGGCATTGTGATAAATGCAGCTCATAAATAAAATTGTATTTCTTAATGTCCCGGTGCTGTCGCCATCTCACCATTCATTGTGAAACAACTGGAAAGGGTCACGTTGTCCTGCATTCTGTCTGGAAGATAATGGAAGACAGTGAGGGGTATCGGACGCTGTGGGGGATGTTACTTAACGTGTCAACATTTTGCTAATCAGCACTTTTTGTTATTGCTTTTGCATTTTAGACCTTGTAGATCAATAAACAATCATTTAGATGCGAGTAACAACTCCATATTAATGTATTATATAAGGGACAATTGGCCTTCTCTTTCCACAAAGTACGGTAAGTGAGGAAAGGGGTGGGGGGAGACTCAGACTTTATGCAGAAGAACAGGATATTTATTTTATGGTTATATCTTTCTTTTTTGTCTGTGTTTATTGTTGATACTGGAAATGTGCTAAAGTTGGAATACCTATTTGGTACAATTTCTAAAAATCATATAAAAACAACTGCAATAACTTTTTTTAAACAGTCCTTGCTTAGGGAATAGTTTAATTCAATATACTGCATTACCCTAGTCTGTAAAATTCCTTTTGGTAATTTTGGATAAATTAGCTATTGTCTATAAGGTTAGGGCTACAAGAGAACCTATGGCCACGTGACGTAAGACTGCAATGTTGTGCCGCTAAGGGAAGGGTCACACATACTCTATTTTGCTGCATATTTGCTGCTGCGTATTTTCCTACCAATTGAAGTCAATGGGAAGAAAAATCAGCTGCAGAAAATATGCAGCAAACCGCAGCACGTGTGACCCAACCCCTAAATTCAAACTAACTATAGTCACTGTGGTCACAAAAAAATCCACCAGGTTCAGATTTCTGCAGAAAGTTAAAAAGTTGAGTTGTTGTTTTCTGTCTAACTGCTCTCTGATGACTCACGTCCCGGGAGCTGTGCAGTTCCTATAGGGATATTCTCCCATCATGCACAGCTCCCGGGACCTGACATCATCATTGAGCAGTTAGACAGAAAACATCAGAAGCTAATAACTATTGGAAGGATTAAGATTTTGTAATAGAAGTAATTTACAAATCTGTTTAACTTTCCGGAGCTAGTTGATATATATAAAAAAGGTTTTGCCTGGAATACCCCTTTGAAGGAGTTATGTCACAGGTCATAGAAAAAGTGTCTGATCACAGGAACACCCGCGATCTCCGAAACCCCTCCCTGTCTATGGTGCTCCCTTAGAGAATGCATGGAGGGGACCAGGATTACGTAAACAATAAAGCTCGCAGGGCTACACCATTTGCACAACCCCATTTGAAGTCAATAGGTCTTACGTTAATTATACAACTTCCCTGCTTTAGGCGCTTTAGGCTTTTTCCGACTCCTTCTGGCCACTGTAATTAAATTAAAGAGTATTACGGACAAAAACATTTTATCCCCTATCCAAAGGGGGATGTGACGTCACTCCAAGCCCCCTCCATTCATGTCTATGGGAGGGGGCGTGATGGCCGTCACGCCCCCTCCCATAGACATGGATGGAGGGGGCATGGCATGACGTTACGTGCCCAGTTCCGGAGGTTTCCGAAACTGGAGATTCAGCACCTGCATAGAAAGCGGGTGCTGCAGGGAGATTGCGGGGGGTCTCAGCAGCGGGGCCCCCGCGATCAGACATCTTATCCTCTATCCTTTGAATAGGGGATAAAATGTTTTTGCCTGGAATACCCCTTTAAATTTACAACTCAAAGAGGTGCAAAACAGCATACAAATGTTAGTTAGTAAAGGTAAGGCCACATATGTGTAACAGCAAGTCTACATTGAGTAAACAGGGTGAGAGGAACATAGGCCAGACAGACAATACAGTAAGGGATAGGGGAAAAAAAACGCCTTGCCTTGTGTGTAAAAATGAATGTTCTCTCTGCTGCCCCCTCTGGCCACGTGAGCACTGACACAGCAAAATCTCAGCTTGTGACAGAGCAGCAGAAAGGCACAAAGCTTGCTGGAATTAATTCTATTACATCAACAGCTAGAAGGACTCAAATTCTTTCCGTGTAGTGCCCCAAGCACCTTGTATGGACACTTTTTAGCAAGTAATAGAAAAAGACAGATTACAATCTTGCACTGAAACAAAATGATAATAACAGTAGACAAGCCTCTGACAAAAGGGGTTTGGTTCTGGTATTAATAAGGGGCGTGTACCAAAAGGAGGTTAAAAAAAAAAAAGAGAGACCTGATGTCCTTAAATCGCCTGTGTTTTCTTGAAGTATAGAGGAGAGTACACTGAGATTTAGGGAATAATCAAAAGCTTTTTACCAATTCTGTGGCAAGATCCATTATGGAATATATCTGGAAATGATTGCAAGTTCATGGCTCAGCAGAACAACACCATAGGAAGCATTATGTCACCTATCCTGTCTGAAAATAATGTTCCAGACAGCCGTACAAATAGAGGAACCAGGTTTCCATATATAGGTGGTTTTCCCACTCTATATGCAACATTGTTATTTGCAAAAAAAAATTATTATTATTTCTTGAAAAGAGTGTGTTGTTATTCTTTAGTTTATTTTCCTTTGGCATAGGAAGGGTGTATGATTCAAATGAGTTACACTTTGATTGGAAGGGTTGGGCTTACTTCGTAACTCTCTAAATATTCATAGTTATAGGCATATTTTGTCAGGATTCGGCAGGCTGATGGTGGATTCTCTGTGTCAGAGAGGGATTGGCGTGGACCGTACCGGTGGACCAGTTCTAAGTTGCTACTGGTTTTCACCAGAGCCCGCCGCAAAGCGGGGTGGTCTTGCTGGGGCGTTAGCAACCAGGTCGTGTCCACCAGTAGCGGCTCAACCTCACTGACTGCTGAGACAGGCGCAGTACAAGGGACAAGGCAAGAGCAAGGTCGGACGTAGCAGAAGGTCAGGGCAGGCAGCAAGGATCGTAGTCAGGGGCAACAGCAGAGGGTCTAGAACACTGCTTGGAACACACACAAAATGCTTTCACTGGCACTAAGGCAACAAGATCCGGCCATGACAGGAAGGGGAAGTGGGTATTTATAAGGAGGGCACAGGTGCAGGTACTGATTGGGCCAGGCACCAATCAATGGCGCACTGGCCCTTTAAATCACAGAGAGCCGGCGCGCGCGCGCCCTAGAGAGTGGGGCCGCGCGCGGCGGGACATGACAGCCGGGGAACGGGACAGGTGAGTAGATTGGGATGCGACCCGCGGGCGGGCGCGTCCCGCTACGCGGATCGCATCCCTGCCAGCAGTGACAGTGCAGCGCTCCCGGTCAGCGGGTCTGACCGGGGAGCTGCAGAGAGGAGAACGCCGCAAGCGCTCCGGGGAGGAGCAGGGACCCGGAGCGCTCGGCGTAACAGTACCCCCCCCCCTTAGGTCTCCCCCTCTTTTTGTCTGCATGTCCCTTCATATGAGACGAGGCCAGTAGGAGCGACTCTTGAGTCTCTTTCCAGGTAACGGAGAAGTCCCAGGTTACTTCATCTATGGCAGGAACTCCAGAAGAAGTGGGAATGGGGAGGGGGGCAGAGGGTGAATCTTGCCATGGGGCAGAGTGGTACCAGGAAGGAGGCTATGAGGAGGTAAGATCTCTGCTTGCTTTTTGCAGAAAACATAAAAAAAAGTCCAGGTAAGCCTTGGGAGGGCCCGGTAAAGGTGGAACATCAGGAGTTAGACAAGTGGGAGCAGATGTGAGGCATTGTTTGTGACAAGAAGGACCCCAACTTTTGATCTCCCCGGTGGTCCAGTCAAGGGTAGGAGAATGACGTTGGAGCCATGGCAGACCGAGGAGGACTTCCGAGGTGCAGTTGGGCAGAACAAGAAATTCAATTTTTTTCGTGATGCAGTCCAATGCTCATAAGCATGGGTTCTGTGCGGTAACGCACAGTGCAGTCCAATTTTTCTCCATTGACAGAAGAAATGTACAGCGGCTTGACGAGACGGGTTACTGGGATACTGAACCTATTAACGAAAGAGGCCAAAATAAAGTTTCCTGCAGAACCTGAGTCCAAGAAGGCCACTGCTGAGAAGGAGGAGTTGGCGGAAGGAGAAATCCGCACAGGTACAGTCAGACGTGGAGGGGCAGAATTTATGCCAAGAGACGCCACTCCCACGTGAACAGCGTGCGTGCGTGCGTTTCCCAGACGCGGAGGACGAATAGGGCAGTCCACTAGGAAATGTTCGGTACTAGCGCAGTACAGGCACAAATTTTCATCTCTGCGACGAGACCTCTCTTCTTGGGTCAGGCGAGACCGATCCACTTGCATAGCCTCCTCGGTGGGAGGCACAGGAGTAGATTGCAGAGGATTCTGGAAGAGAGGTACCCCGTGATCAAGGTCCCTTTCTTGGCGGAGCTCCTGGCGTCTTTCAGAAAAACACATAACAATGCGGGTGGCCAACTGGATAAGCTCAGGCAGGGTGGCAGGAATTTCTTGTGCGGCCAACACATCTTTGATGTGACTGGATAGGCCTTTCTTGAAGGTCGCGCAGAGGGCCTCATTATTCCAGGATAGCTCAGAGGCGAGGGTGCGGAACTGGATAGCGTACTCGCCCACAGAAGAGTTCACTTGGACAAGATTCAAAAGAGCCGTCTCGGCTGAGGAAGCCCGGGCCGGCTCCTCAAAGACACTACGTACTTCGGAGAAGAAGGTCTGGACGGAAGCAGTGGCAGGATCGTTGCGGTCCCAAAGCGGTGTGGCCCAGGACAAGGCCTTTCCAGACAAAATACTGACCACGAAAGCCACCTTAGACCGTTCTGTGGGGAACAGATCCAACATCATCTCGAGGTGCAGGGAACATTGGGACAGGAACCCACGGCACATCTTAGAGTCCCCATCAAACTTGTCAGGTAGGGACAAGCGAAGTCTGGAATGGCAACTTGCTGCAGAGGAGAAGCAGCAGGAGCTGGCGGAGGAGATGGTTGCTGCTGTAGAGGCAGAAGCTGCTGTAGCATGGTGGTCAACTGTGACAGCTGTTGTCCTTGTTGCGCGATCTGTTGGGATTGCTGGACGACCAGTGGTTAGGTCAGAGAGACTTGGCAGCGGCACCTCAGCGGGATCCATGGCCGGATCATAGTTATAGGCATATTTTGTCAGGATTCGGCAGGCTGATGGTGGATCCTCTGTGTCAGAGAGAGATTGGCGTGGACCGTACCGGTGGACCGGTTCTAAGTTGCTACTGGTTTTCACCAGAGCCCGCCGCAAATCGGGATGGTCTTGCTGCGGCGGTAGCAACCAGGTCGTGTCCACCGGTAGCGGCTCAACTTCACTGACTGCTGAGACAGGCGCGGTACAAGAGCAAGGTCGGACGTAGCAGAAGGTCAGGGCAGGCAGCAAGGATCGTAGTCAGGGGCAACAGCAGAGGGTCTAGAACACTGGCTTGGAACACACACAAAATGCTTTCACTGGCACTAAGGCAACAAGATCCGGCCATGACAGGAAGGGGAAGTGGGTATTTATAAGGAGGGCACAGGTGCAGGTACTGATTGGGCCAGGCACCAATCAATGGCGCACTGGCCCTTTAAATCACAGAGAGCCGGCGCGCGCGCGCCCTAGAGAGTGGGGCCGTGCACGGCGGGACATGACAGCCGGGGAACGGGACAGGTGAGTAGATTGGGATGCGACCCGCGGGCGGGCGTGTCCCGCTACGCGGATCGCATCCCCGCCGGCAGTGACAGTGCAGCGCTCCTGGTCAGCGGGTCTGACCGGGGAGCTGCAGAGAGGAGAACGCCGCGAGCGCTCCGGGGAGGAGCAGGGACCCGGAGCGCACGGCGTAACATATTTGTTCTAATTTTGACAATAGCTTATGAAATACATCTGTTTTTATTAGATGTAGTCCATTTCTAAAATTATTTTTTAACAGTCTCATTATAGGGTATTGAGTGCAGATTAAAGAGGTGAATTTTAGCACAAGGGTTCAACATAACAAAATGTTTTTTTTAATTGTCTTTTGAATACATTCTTATGTCAGAGAAGATATGTTGAATTATGAGGATGAAAGGAAGAATTAATGACCAAATACATAGAATGGGATGCCTTGGGCTATGTTCACACAGCAGAAATTCCGCTGTGCACATGTTGTTTTTTTGTAGCTCAGGCTGTTTACAAATCTCCCTCATCTTACACTGTCTACTTAAAGGGGTACTCTGGTGGAAAACATTTTTATTTATTTTTTTCAAATCAACTGGTGCCGGAAAGTTGGTTCCAGAAACAGATTTGTCAATTACTTCTATTGAAAAATCTTAATCAATCCAGTACTTATCAGCTCCTGTATGCTACAGAGGAAGTTGTATAGTTATTTTCAATCTGACCACAGTGCCCTCTGTTGCCACCTCTGTCTGTGTCAGGAACTAGGTCCGCACATACATTGTTGTCTCCATAGACGGCAATGTATTCCAGGTGGATTACGTCAAAAGAGTAACAGAAATCATTCTTTTGGTGGCAGAATTTTAGCGGCAGAAACTCCGCCACAGAAATGTAGCAATGTGCACCATGCAGCGGAATCCTAATGACAGCAATGGGATTCTGCTGCAACAGAATTTTCAAGTTTAATTTCTCAGCGGAAATCCAGCCTAACGGAACGATTAGACTTGGCAGATCTGAAATTTTAAATAAAAGACAGTACAGTATTTTATGATGGGTAACATTCTAAATATGTTCAACGATTTAGTTCATTAGTCTGTAGCCAATATTGTTTAGATTTATATGAATATGTCAGAGTTTAGAAATCTCATCCTTTGGCTTGCTCATTTTCTGTTAGCAATATGGGAGACACCTCTTGAAGTGCCCAAAAGTTGCTTAAAGGGTAGCTCCCACAATCCTATTTTTATTTTTTTGCTAGTCCGTTTCCCCCCCCCCCCCCCCCACTACGGCACTAGCCCGTTCACTCCTCCCCCCCTCCCCCGCCCCGCTTACCCCGTTCCCTCATTACACTTACACACTTGCAGTTACTGCAGAGTCCGGCAGCGGGCGTGCAGGGACAGCGGTGGCAACGAGGCGGCGGCGATGTGCGGGAGGAGTGGCCTCCCAGCCAGTGGCCGGGGAGCCAATGCGCTCGCTCCCGCCTGTCTGATTGACAGGCAGGGAGCGAGGGGAGCCAATGCGCTCACTCCCGCCTGTCTGATTGACAGGCAGGGAGCGAGTGCAGCCTAATTGAAAAAGGACTGATTGCCGGGCCAAAATCAGTCCTTTTTCAGTGGCCGGTTTTTAAATGTAAATTAAACCTTTTTAATGAAAAAAAAAAATAATAAAAGTATATTAGAGATATGTTGTAGTACATAAGTACTACAACATATCAAAAAATAAAGTTGGTACCCCCTCCCCACCGCACAGCCTGCAACCCCCCCCCCCCCCCCAAGAATCTCTTGGATGTACAGTTATGTCTAGTGGATGACATAAACAACAACAAATAACGTGGTCTCAAATGGCTGGAGGTGCTCAACCCTAAATGCAGTTGTGCATATATATTGGGGGAGCAGATCCTGCCCTTGTGGTCTGTTGCTAAGGCCAATCCCCAGCATAAAATGCATACAATGGGGGATGCCTGCAGCAGACTACAAGTACCACAATGGCATCCTACACCCGATAAACGGTGTGGATGTGTAACAATTAGAATAATACGCGAATTTAGATGCACTACTGTGGTAGATGTAAACAATGACATTGGCTAACCCTCAACACTGATGTTAAAAATGAGACATTAGCCAGTTTATCCTTAGATGAAGTACATACCAGAGCCCGCACACCAACGCTAAGGTTTACACATCCACACCTTTCATCTGGTGTAGGATGCTATTGTGGCACTTGTAGTCCGCTGCAGGCATCCCCCATTGCATGCATTTTATGCTGGGGTTGCCCCTAGCAACGGACCACAAGTGCAGGATCTGCTCCCCCAACATAAAATGCACAACTGCATTTGGAGTTGAGCACCTCCAGCCAGTTGAGATCACGTCTTTGTTGTTGTTTAAATCTTATACTTGTAGGTATATGAACTCCACATTAACTTGATCACTATTAGGCTAACTTTCCACTTGTTTTTTTTTTTATGGCAGTTTTTGGAATACTGCCACTCCAGTTTTTGAGCCAAAGCCAGAAGTGTATTCAAAAGGAATAGGAAATATAGAGTAAGGACTTATACTTCTCCTCCCTTATGGATCCACTTCTGACTTTGGCTCAAAAACTGCAGTGGCAGTATTCCAAAAACTGACAGAAAAGTGGAAACTTAGCCTTAAGGCAGCATTAAGGTCCACCTGTGAGCCCGGCAACATATCAGCCAACTTGGGTGGGGCTTATAGTCTGTCTCCCTCCTCCCATTGTATGTGTGCTCAGCCACACTGGAGGTAACCTGGGTGCAGGCTGTGAGTCGGACCTAATGCTGCTGCAATTGCCCACTGGCCCCTGGTATTGCCCATACGGCACAGGTAGGTTTAGTGTTAGGTCCCGTGCCACTTGAGAAACCCTGGCGTTGGTGTGCAGGCTCAGGTATGTCCTTCATATAAGGATATACTGGCTAATGTCTCAATTTTAACATCAGTTTTGAGGGTTAGCCAATGTAATTGTTTACATCTACCACAGTACTGCACCTAAATTCTTGCATTTTTGTATTAATAGTGGATGACATAGATACAGGAGCTGTGCCCACTGCCATCAGGGGTACTCCAAAAGAAAAAAAATTCAAATGGTGCCAGAAAGTTATACAAATTTATAAATTAAGTCTATTTAAAATATTAATCCTTCTAGTACCCATCAGCTGCCATATGTTCCAGAGGAAGATGCATATTTTTTTTCCAGTCTGAACACAGTGCTTTTTTTCCCCTCCCTCCCACACATCAGTCACCCCACCCATTGAAACATAAATCAGCTGCATCCATTCAAAAGACCTGTGGTTTTCAATCAGGGTGCCTACAGCTGTTGCATTAGTTGCAGATGGATCTCTCTCCCACCCAGCGATCACTCCACCCTCTGAAGCAGACAGGCTCCCTTTCACCAGATGACTAGTGAGTCAGGTCTCGGCCGCATTGCAACCTGGGAATAATCTGAGACAACAGTCATTTTGTATGCTGTTAAAAATAAATATTGGGGTTAAAATTGTCAGAAAACTGTCACACACAGGTACAGACACTATATTATGAACTACACTAACTTTACAGCCCCTGCAGTATAGTCAAAAAAAAATTCCTGGAATACCCCTTTAATCCCTTAAGGACCAAAGGCGTATGGGTACGCCCTGGCTCCCTGATACTTAACCGGTTGCCGACAAAGGACGAGCCGGCTCGTCCTGAGATAGCAAGCGGTGTATGAAGCGGGTTCCAGACTCGAGCCTGCGTCATACCGCGCAGCCCCCAGCTGATTCCTGTAGCTGGGGGATAGTGTTAATAGCCGACATGCAGCAATTGCCGCGGCCGGCTATTAACACTTTAGATCAAAGTTGACAGTGGCGTCTAAAGGGACATTTAAATGCTCCCTGGTGGTCCAGTGGGGTGGATCACCCCCCTGCCCCCCCCCCCCCCCCCCGCAGAGCGATCGCGGGGGGGGAGATCCACTGCTGAGGTAGCCGGAGGGCTTACCACTGCTTCACTGCCGGGCCAGGCTTTATCAATCAAGCGCAGAGCACACAGATCAGTGTGGTTTTATGAAACCACAGTGATCTGTATGAGGAATCTAATGATTCCTCCTAAAAGTCCCCTAAGGTGACTAAAAGTGTAAAAATAAAAAGTAAAAAAAAAGTTTAAAAACACACACATTAACCCTTCCTTATTAAAAGTTTAAATTACCCCCCTTTTCCCAAATTCCTTTTAAAAAAATACGTAACCATAATAAAAACAAACATGTGGTTTCCCCGCATGTATAAATGTCCGAACTATAAAAATATATTGTTAATTAAATTGCACGGTCAATGGCGTTCGTGCATAACAATTCCAAAGTCCAAAATAGCGTATTTTTGGTCACTTTTTAGATCATGAAAAAATGAATAAAAAGCGATCAAAAAGTCTGATCTATACAAAAATGGTACCGCTAAAAACTTTATATCACAGTGCAAAAAATGAGCCAAAAAATAAAAGTTATAGGTGTCAGAAGAGGACAATTTTAAACATATAAATTTTTGTGCATGTAGTTATGATTTTTTCCAGAAGTACGACAAAATCAAACCTATATAAGTAGGGTATCATTTTAATTGTATGGACCTACAGAATAAAGAAAAAGTGTAATTTTGACCGAAAAATTTACTGCATAGAAACGGAAGCCCCCCCCCAAACTTACAAAATAGTTGTTTTTCTTCAATTTTTTCGCACAATGTTTTCTTTTTTTTTTTTTTTCGCCGTAGATTTTTTGGTAAAATTACTGATGTCATTAGAAACTAGAATTGGTGGCGCAAAAAATAAGCCATCATATGGATTTTTAGGTGCAGAATTGAAAGGGTTATGATTTTTAAAAGTAAGGAAGAAAACCCTGCATCCTTAAGGGGTTACCTGTACGCCCGTGGGAATTTTGGTCCCCGCCGGGGACCGGACCGGCATGACTGTTGATATCTATCAGCAGGCATCCTGTGCATATGCCCAGGGGGGTCCTGAGCATTGTAGTGCGCCAGCAGAGCACTTGATGTCCACACATAGTGTATTTCCAATTTTAGTGAAAATTTTTTTTTCTCCATTTACACATCCAGCTTTAACGAAAAGTCGTCAAATACCTGTGGGGTGTTGAGGCTCACTGTAACCCTTGTTACGTTCCCTGAGGGGTGTTTTATTTTTATTTTTTTATTTTTTGCTGTTCTGGCACCATAGGGGCTTCTTAAATGTGACATGTCCCCCAAAACCTTTTCAGAAAAATGAATCCTATTGTCCCTCCTTCCCTTCTGAGCCCTCTAGTGCACCCACAGAGCACTTTACATACACATGAGATATTTCCTTACTCGAGTGTAATTGGGTTACAAATTTTAGGGGGATTTCTCTCCTTTTAAAAATTCAAAAAATGAAGATTTCGTATTTTCTCCTTCACTTTGCTGCTATTCCTGTGAAACACCTAAAGGGTTAACACACTTACTGAATGTCATTTTGAATACTTTGAGGTCAGTTATGGGGTATTTCTAATATGAAATCCTCTCAAATCCACTTCAAAACTGAACTGGTCCCTGAAAAATTAAGATTTTGAACATTTTGTGAAAAATTGGAAAATTGCTGCTATTCTTTGAAGCCCTCTGATGTCTTCCAAAAGTACAATCATGTCAACTTTATGATGCAAACATAAAGTAGACATATTGTACATGTGAATCAATATATCATTTATTTGTAATGTCCAGTTTCCTTATAAGCAGAGCGTTTCAAAGTAAAAAAAAAAATGCAACATTTTAAAAAATTTTGTCAAATTTTGGAATTTTTCCCTGTGAAATGATGCAATATCGATAAAATTTTACCACTAACATAAAGTAGAATATGTCACGAAAAAACTATCTCGGAATCAAAATGAAAAGTAAAAGTTATTAATGCTCTTAAGGATGGCGGGCATATGGATACGCCCGTGGGAATTCCGGTCCCCGCTGCTAGCCGATCGGGGACCTGACCAGGATGCCTGCTGAAATCATTTAGCAGGCATCCCGGCACATCGCCGAGGGGGATCCTGAGACCTCCCCATGTTGGCGATCACAGGAAATCGCATGTCAATTCAGACATGCGATTTTCTGCTATTACCGGGCTGATCGGGTCTCTAGTGACCCGATCGCCTGGAAAATAGGGATGATCGGAGCTGTCAGTGACAGCCCCGATCATCCTGAGGGATAGGAGCGAGGTTGCAGTGCTGCTATCTCCTCCTATCCCCTGCCATTAGTCAGCAATGAATGCTGACCAATGGCAGTGGAAGACAGGGGGTTGCCATGGAAACCCCCCGCTCTGCCCGCCCCTGGATGTCGGGCAGAACAGGGGAAGAAGATGGCAGCCAGTACCTGAGGAGAAGATGCCGTGGGGACCGCCGATCATCGGTGACAGCAGCGGAGATCAGCGGCGCAGGTAGGGAGGCGACGTTGGGGGGGAAAGGAAGGGGGCAGTAAGCGATATTTACTGCTGCCCTTCTAGTGGTTGCCAAACTGCAACTCCCAGCATGCTGGGAGTTGTAGTTTTGCCACATCTGGAGGGTCACAGTTTGGAGACCACTATTACAGTGGTACCAAAACGGTAGCCCTCCAGATGTTGCAAAACTACAACTCTCAGCATGCCTAGACTGCCCAGGCATGCTGGGAGTTGTAGTTCTGTAACATCTGTCACTTCAGATTTTGCAATTTTCATGAAAATTTTGAAAATTGCTGCTCTACTTTGAAGCCCTCTAATTTTTTCAAAAAGTAAAAATATGTTCATTTTATAATGCCAACATAAAGTGGACATATTGTATTTGTGAATCAATATATAATATATTTGGAATATTCATTTTCCTTACAAGCAGAGAGCTTCAAAGTTAGAAAAATGCAAAATTTTCAAAATTTTCATGAACTTTGGGGATTTTTCACCAAGAAATGATGCAAGTAACAAAGAAATTTTACCACCAAAATAAAGTACAATATGTCACGAAAAAACAATCTCAGAATCAGAATATTCGGTAAAAGCAACTTAGAGTTATTAATGCTTAAAGTGACAGTGGTCAGAATTGCAAAAAAGGGCTCAGTCCTTAAGGGGTTAAAGTGACAGTGGTCAGATGTGCAAAAAAAGGCCAGGTCCTTAAGTTGAAAATGGGCTGGGTCCTTAAGGGGTTAAGATTTTTAAATTGAAGTATTTTACAAATCTGTATAATTTTCTGTCACCAGTTGGTTTAAAAAATAAATGAGTACCTCTTTGAAGAGATTGTCTAGGGATTATTTTACATTTTTATTCGTGGCTGGTTGGGTTGATAAAAAAAAAAAAAAGATATCACCAGTAATTGGCAGCAAGGAATTATGACAGGTGAGTTCTTCTTTTTTCACTTATTCGGCCATTATAAATAAATAATTTATAACAAATCACGGGACAATACTACTAACCTTTTAGTTGCTATGGTCAATAATGACTGTGGCATCAATGTGATTAAACAGAGGGCAGAGCCTCCCTCTGTCACTTGGCTTCTAGCACCATGATCACAGTGTGCCAGCAGGATGTCAAGGCAGCTGGGTGCCTAATAAAGGTGCTGAGGCCTGTCATGACTATATGTCTGCAAAGTCTTCCAAAGCATTATATGAGATCAGATGATTGAAATTTTCACTGTGAAGTCTCCAAGTGGGACTGAAAAAGACTAATTTAAGTAATATACAGAACACAATCCTATCAGTTTAGGCTATTTATGATTACCTTTTGCAACTATTAGAGGTGAGTGAAGCCACAACTAGTCCCTCCAAAATGAAAACCAATGAATCAACCATCGATTGGTTTAGTCTGCAAAAATTTGTGGTGCCTTTAAAGTTTGCCTCGAAAAGTCCAGAATGACAGTCTAAGGTTTCCTAGGACTTTAACAATATTTTTCAGACAACCCATGCACTTTGAAAGAGGCACTTATTTTTGCAGACTAAACCAATCAACAGCTGATCCATACGTTTTGGAATGGGTTGGCCTTACTTCGGGGGTGGGATTTACATTTTTAACAACAGGTTCCATACTTGGCATAACAGACGCCCACGATCTAGCATGTTGCGGAAAATTATTTTGACTATAATAATCAAATATACCTATTGCCAAGTAAGGGGAATGCACTAAAGAAATGTTTATAATGAGAAACTACAGCTCCCAGTATGATCCCAGTAGTGTTAAGGATATGCTGGGAGTTGTAGTTTCACTAATCATAAAAGTGACTACGGCTCTGATGGGATACACTTAGGCAGAATTAACAAAGTGACTTCAGGTGATGTCCTCTCTGATCGGAGTCGTTCACTTTCCCTTTATTCTCCAATCAGCCCAGACCATCATATAGACTACTCTCAGTCATGATTCGTCTCCGCAGAATCTGTCTGAAAAACATTAAAATTCTCGCCCCAGCAAGATACACACCTTTATACAAGCTCTCAATCTTTATTACACTGCCCCTTATAGTAGTTAGGACCATCATATAGTAATTATGCCCTCCACACTGCCCCATATAGTAATTATGCCCTCCACACTGCCCCATATAGTAATTATGCCCTCCACACTGCCCCCATATAGTAGTTAGGCCCCCACACTGCTCCATATAGTGAACCGGTGAGAACTGGCTGAATCCCACCCCTGTCTTTCTGTAGTTTCTCTCATTTCTAATGGCTATTATACAGCTAAAGGGAATCATAATGAGATTCATACAATCATACACAGAGGGTTTTCTGAGGCATTACACTACTAAAGCTAAGAATTTATATTTCAAGGAAAAATATTATTTTTTACTTAAGATATTATTTAGAGAATGGATGATTATCCTCTGAAGAGGAGACTTTAGTGCCTGTTATGGATAATTTAGCGAAAGAATGAATTGCACATTATTTACATTGAACAGGACATTACACTAAGACAAGCGACTATTTTATACTGACTACAAGGTCAGATGTTTACTGAACTGAGGCTCCTTCGTGCGCCAACAAATAGTTAAGTTTCTATTCCTATGAAAATAAAGAATTAAATTAAAGTGTATATTTCACACTGAGCATTTCCTAATCACTTTGGCTTATCCAGTCTAGACTCACTTGTTGGGTTTTTACTAACAGAATATTATCTGGTATCTAAGCTTGAGCTTCTGGAATGCTAACAAATTTTAGATATTAAGGGCTTGTGTCTGCTCTGGGAGTGACAACTTTTGTAATATGACCTTAGAGGCTAGTTGCACACTACAGTTCATGTCGTATGCTCTGATAATACATTGTTAGACATGACTAATATTGTGGAAACAATCTAAGTTGGGCTAATCCCTTGGCTTAATTAAACAAGAACTGGCAACTTTCACTGGGTATAAGATCTCTTTATAAGACACCATGGTAACTATGCTAAGAACATTTCCCTGTAAGTAAAAATAAAAATTTAAATAATATCTTATTAAATAGAGACACTTGAGCTGTTCTCTATAAACATTCTAATCCACTTCTGGGAAAGCCAAAATGGCATCAAAAATACCCAGAAATTACTGAAATCGAAATATCCTAGTGACGCACAACAACTTGGTCCTAAATTGGAGATTAGTGATGAGCAGCATAGGCCATATTCAAATTTGCGATATTTTGCAAATATATGGAGGAAGATTCGTCCTATATTCACAAATTTCACACATTCGTTCACTTTTTTCCATGCAAAATTCGTAATGAAATTTCCTAAAGGCGTATGCGCGATTATATCTTTAACCTCGATATGTTGTTAACCTCTGACAACTGTATTCGCATCCTTCTCATTGGCCCACAAGCTAAAATAAGGGAGGGATCAATGTATTGTGGAAGTGCCGATAGTCACGAATTTTCGCATAATCACTTTCTTTGAACCACAAGCTAGAAGCAGAAATCATTGTGATGTGTACTTTGTACAGAAATCATTGTGATGTGCACTGTGTACAGAAATCATTGTGATGTGTACCGTGTACAGAAATCATTGTGATGTGTACTGTGTACAGAAATCATTGTGATGTGTACTGCGTACAGAAATCATTGGGATGTGCCCTAGTACAGAAATCATAGTGATGTGTACTGTGTACAGAAATCATTGTGATGTGTACTGTGTACAGAAATCATTGTGATGTGTCCTGTGTACAGAAATCATTGTGATGTGTACTGCGTACAGAAATCATTGTGATGTGTACTGCGTACAGAAATCATTGTGATGTGTACTACGTACAGAAATCATTTTGATGTGTACTGTGAACAGAAATCATTGTGATGTTTACTGGGTACAGAAATCATTGTGATGTTTACTGGGTACAGAAATCATTGTGTTGTGTACTGTGTACAGAAATCATTGTGATGTGTCCTGTGTACAGAAATCATTGTGATGTGTACTGTGTACAGAAATCATTGTGATGTGTACTGTGTACAGAAATCATTTAGATGTGTCCTGTGTACAGAAATCATTGTGATGTGTACTGTGTACATAAATCATTGTGATGTTTACTGGGTACAGAAATCATTGTGATGTTTACTGGGTACAGAAATCATTGTGATGTTTACTGGGTACAGAAATCATTGTGTTGTGTACTGTGTACAGAAATCATTGTGATGTGTCCTGTGTACAGAAATCATTGTGTTGTGTACTGTGTACAGAAATCATTGTGATGTGTCCTGTGTACAGAAATCATTTTGATGTGTCCTGTGTACAGAAATCATTGTGATGTGTACTGTGTACATAAATCATTGTTATGTGTCCTGTGTACAGAAATCATTGTTATGTGTCCTGTGTACAGAAATCATTGTGATGTGTACTGTGTAAAGAAATCATTGTGATGCGTACTGTGTACAGAAAACATTGTGATGTGTCCTGTGTACAGAAATCATTGTGATGCGTACTGTGTACAGAAATCATTTTGATGTGTACTGTGAACAGAAATCATTGTGATGTTTACTGGGTACAGAAATCATTGTGATGTTTACTGGGTACAGAAATCATTGTGTTGTGTACTGTGTACAGAAATCATTGGGATGTGTCCTGTGTACAGAAATCATTGTGATGTGTCCTGTGTACAGAAATCATTGTGATGTGTACTGTGTACAGAAATCATTGTGATGTGTACTGTGTACAGAAATCATTGTGATGTGTCCTGTGTACAGAAATCATTGTGATGTGTACTGTGTACAGAATCATTGTTATGTGTCCTGTGTACAGAAATCATTGTTATGTGTCCTGTGTACAGAAATCATTGTGATGTGTCCTGTGTACAGAAATCATTGTGATGTGTACTGTGTACAGAAATCATTGTGATGTGTACTGTGTACAGAAATCATTGTGATGTGTACTGTGTACAGAAATCATTTTGATGTGTCCTGTGTACAGAAATCATTGTGATGTGTACTGTGTACAGAAATCATTGTTATGTGTCCTGTGTACAGAAATCATTGTGATGTGTACTGTGTACAGAAATCATTGTGATATGTACTGTGTACAGAAATCATTGTGATGTGTACTGTGTACAGAAATCATTGTTATGTGTCCTGTGTACAGAAATCATTGTGATGTGTACTGTGTACAGAAATCATTGTTATGTGTCCTGTGTACAGAAATCATTGTGATGTGTACTGTGTACAGAAATCTTGTTGATGTGTACAGAAATCCTTGTGATGTGTACTGAAATCATTGTGATGTGTACTGGGTACAGAAATCATTGTGATGGGTACTGTGTACAGAAATCATTGTGATGTGTACTGTGTACAGAAATCATTGTGATGTTTACTGTGTACAGAAATCATTGTGATGTGTACTGTGTACAGAAATCATTGTGATGTGTACTGTGTACAGAAATCATTGTGATGTGTACTGTGTACAGAAATCATTGTGATGTGTACTGGATACAGAAATCATTGTGATGTGTACTGTGTTCAGAAATCATTGTGATGTGTACTGTGTACAGAAATCATTGTAATGTGTACTGTGAAAAAAAAGAATGTTCGTCATAACGAATATATTTAGCTATATTCTAAATATTCGTGAAATTGTGAAGTGCCGATATTCGCAATAAAAATTTGCTATTCGAATATTCGCACTCAACACTATAGGAGATGGGATGTACATGGATGGACCTCTCTACCACCAAAATGTTTCACCCCTACAGTCTGAGATTGGTGAGGCAAAGTTCTCACCTCAACAAATTGTCAATGCACACAACTGTTGTTATTCAACTTTCCTAAAATTAGATTTTACATAGAAATAACTAAATAGAGTTTACCAATTTGACCTTGTTACTTCTTATAATGGGAAGGTCTTTTCTTTTAACTTGTAATGTTCACACCAGAGGTGTAGTTAGGGGGTTTAGCACGGGAGAAAGGGAAGGGAGCAAAACATATCTAAGGCCCACATCCGAGTAAGCTCTACACAAACACTCTGCGTAACATTAGGCTTTGTTCACACATCCAGAATGTTGCACTGAAAATCTCCATGCAGACATTCTGCAGACTGCGGGTGCAAACATAACATGATATGCCATCTCATAGACAGCAATGTTTTTCGTGTGGATTCTGCAGAAAGAATGGACAGGTTCATTCTTTCTGCGGACAAAGAAAATCGGAATTTACGCATCAGAAACATCTGGTGCGGAAATTCTGCCATGTGCACAGTGCGGCAGAATCCCATTGAATACAATGGGACTCTGCTGTAGTGGAATCTCCAGTGGAATTCCGCACAGAAATTCCAGACGTGTGAACATGGCCTTGCAGTACAGTCACTTCTAGCAGCTCAAAGTTGGTATTTTCTTCTTCTGATGAAGTCACTGTCTTAATCATTGGTGGTGGGGGGGGGGCAGTTTTGCAGTCACTGGTTGGCTTGTAAGAATATGGGGGTCTCCATGAATAATGGAATGCTGGGTTTCCTAGTTATAATGCCTTATGATGTGTCTTCTTCATGCCATGTTTATGTGATTTTACTGTTCATATCTTGTGAACTGTATATATATATATATATATATATATATATATATATATATAAAGGGAAAAGAAAGAAGAAGCACCGTGATGCAGTATTCTAGATCCGTCTAGGTGCTCAGCTTCAGGGGCAGACCGACCCCCAACGTAATATCCTCAAAGAAGTAGAAGCGGCACTCCAAAGTCACATCAAATAGTGGTTTATTCACTCATCTGTGAAAGCGACGTTTCGGCTTATCAATAAAGAAAGGCTTGAGAAAGGCTTTATTGATAAGCCGAAACGTCGCTTTCACAGATGAGTGAATAAACCACTATTTGATGTGACTTTGGAGTGCCGCTTCTACTTCTTTGAGTATATATATATATATATATATATATATATATATATATATATTGTATTCAATGGGAATATATATATATATATATATATATACACACAGTAACCCCCCGACATATGATCAAATCGACATACGATGGCCTCTCAGAGGCCATCGCATGTCGATGTCAGCATCGACATACGATGCTTTTATATGTCGGGGCCATCGCATTAACTGCTATCCGGCAGCGCAAAATGCTTAAGCTGCTGTCATATAGCAGTGTAATGTGCCCCAGCAGGTTCACTTACCTCTCCCTGCTGCTCCGGGTCCTCTCCGGGGTCCGGGCCTCGCTTTCCTGCATCGTTATTACGTAGCTGCGCACGCCGTCCCGGTGCACTAACGTAATAACGTCACCAGAAAGCGAGGCCCGGACACCGGAGAAGATGCGGAAGATGTCGGAGGACCCAGAAGAAGATGCCGGAGCAGCGGGACAGCATCGGGAGCCCCTGGGAGACCATCGCGAGCGGTGAGGACGCGCTCCTGAGCGGCAGGGACAGGTGAGTATTAAATGCACTTTTTACCTTGCACGGATCCCTCAACATACGATGGATTCGACTAACGAATTAACATTGTATGTTGAGGGACCACTGCATATATATATATATATCTTCGGTTATACTATACACCTGCATTTCATGTGAGTCTGTTAAAAGGGATTTATGCCATGTCTCTGTAACATAGTCTTTTCAAAGATACCATGGCACAGCTTGATTGCCTGTAATCCATAGAAGGAGGAAAGCTTGGTGCTAGAAGTAGCTTCAATAAACTACAGGTGATGCTTACAACATTGTAGAAGCAATAGGGAGCTGTAATGTTTCAAAACAGATGTTTCTGCAGTAAAGACCATAGGGGAGATTTATCAAAACATGTGCAGAGGAAAAGTTGCCCAGTTGCCCATAGCAACCAATCAGATCACTTCTTTCATTTTTAACAAGGCCTCTGCAAAAGGAAAGAAGCGATCTGATTGGTTGCTATGGGCAACTGGGCAACTTTTCCTTTGCACAGGTTTTGATAAATCTCCCCACATTACATCACAATCTGTGTCCCTTTATCCCATTGCACAACCCCTTTAAAGAGAATCTGACACCCTGTTCACCCGCACTAAACCCAATATACTAGGTTATAGTGTGGGTGAACAGCTTTACAAAGAGGGGCTACTTATATAAATCCCTTCAGTATATGCAGAGTTCTGGCACTGTGATCTTCCTGCTGCCAGCTCCCCTGTCTCCTTCATATTCTCTGCCCGCCCCCTTCGTTAATCTGCTAATGAATGCTGTGAGTGAGTGCTCTGCTCTCTATGTGCTCACCTGCAGCATTTATTAGCATAATAATGACACTGGGTGCGGCAGAATGAGAATATAGAGGAGGCATGGGAGCTGGGAGAATTGGCTCCCTGCCTCCATTGTGTGCTGGAGAGCAATGCAGCAAGAAGATTACAGTGCCATCACTGTGCATATATTGAATGGATTTAAGTAGGTGACCCCTCTTTGTAAAGCTGTTCACCCGCACTATAACCCAGTATATTGGGTTTAGTGCGAGTGAACAGGGTGTCAGATTCTCTTTAAATATAGAAAAGGGCCTATGTTGGGTTCACAGGTTCCAGTTGCATCCAAGCACTGATGTCTAAAGTGGTATAAGTTTCCTCTGCCCCATGTGAAGAGACCAGTATTATTAGACAATAGTTGGAAGCACATTACAGATTTTGCATCAGGGCCAAAAATATCAGGTTAGGCTAATGGGTAACATGGCAGAGCCATAGTTTACACCAACCTGTAATCAGCATATTGGCCTCAGACTGCAGACTACAGACTGCCAAAAATACAGCAAAAGGTGCTGTTATGGTAACAATTAACAGTCTCTCGACCTTTATTCCTTGTATATAGGTTTGACATATATCTTATATACTGTATGTGTATAACAGGCAGCATCACATACTTATATGTAGGAGTCTTGTCGGTCATTCTGTATATGGATCTATTATAGAGTGTCAATAGCCAAAAGTACACTCACCACAGGTAGTTCTCTCCTGTCAGAACTGGTTTTATGTTCACTGATGTAATAAATATTTTTGCAGCCCAAATACTATTACAGAATATATTTTGAATTCAATCAAACTCCTTCACAACTGGACCTTATCCATGACATATCGTGTACATTGTTTGAGATCCCGTTCATTAATATCAAGGAATTTCCAAAGTGTCATTTTTCATTTTGGCATATTGCGTTAAATAATCTTTTTATGTAAGACATACTTTCTTCTTGGCTGTATGGTCGATAGTACAATGTTCTCATTGCTAAATTATAGATCAGAGGTTTGGCAAAATATTGAAAAATACTAAAAATCAAGTAGTTGTAGAAACATCAAACATAATAAATATAAATGTTCTATTTACATCCATATTAATGATTTCTAGACTCTGGAAAGGGATTTTCTCATGACATACTGTGGATTACTTTATGTCAATTTGTCTCTATGTATTAAACATTATAGTTTTTTTTTTTTACTAATTAAAACCAGATACTGATACTTATTCATTTTTTTTTCAGATTTAAGATTTTTCTGTACTTAACCCCTTAAGGACCAAGCATTTTTCCGCTTTCATTTTTTCCTCCTTACCTTTTAACCCCTTAAGGACGCAGGCTTTTTCCGTTTTTACATTTTCATTTTTTCCTCTTTTTCACCTTCTAAAAATCATAACTCTTTCAATTTTGCACCTAAAATTCCATATTATGGCTTATTTTTTGCGCTACCAATTCTACTTTGCAGTAACCTTAGTCATTTTACCAAAATATCCATGGCGAAGCGGAAACAAAATTCCTTGTGCGACAGAATTGAAGAAAAAATGCCATTTTGTAACTTTTGGGGGCTTCCGTTTCTGCACAGTGTATTTTTCGGTAAAAAATACATCTTATCTTTATTCTGTAGGTCCCTACGGTTAAAATGATACCCTACTTATATAGGTTTGATTTTGTCGTACTTCTAAAAAAAAATCATAAGTACCGTATTTATCGGCGTATAACACGCACTTTTTAGGCTAAAATTTTTAGCCTAAAGTCTATGTGCGTGTTATACGCCGATACACCCCCAGGAAAGGCAGGGGGAGAGAGGCCGTCGCTGCCCGCTTCTCTCCCCCTGCCTTCCCTGGGGTCTAGAGCCCTGCTGCCGGCCCTTCTCTCCCCCTGGCTATCGGCGCCGCTGCCCGTTCTGTCCCCCTGACTATCGGTGCCGGCACCCCATTGCCGGCGCCGATAGCCAGGGGGAGAGAAGCGGCGCCGACAGCCAGGGGGAGAGAAGGGGCAGCGACACCCATTGCCGGCGCCGCTGCCCCGTTGCCTCCCCCCATCCCCGGTGGCATAATTACCTGGGTCAGGTCCGCGCTGCTGCAGGCCTCCGGCGTGCGTCCCCTGCGTCGTTGCTATGCACGGCGCGGCGCACTGACATCATGCGCCGCGCCGTGCAGCGCATAGCAACGACGCAGGGGACGCGCGCCGGAAGCCTGCAGCAGCGCGGACCCGACCCAAGTAATTATGCCACCGGGGATGGGGGGAGGCAACGGGGCAGCGGCGCCGGCAATGGGTGCCGTTGCCCCTTCTCTCCCCCTGGCTGTCGGCGCCGCTTCTCTCCCCCTGGCTATCGGCGCCGGCAATGGGGCGTCGGCACCGATAGTCAGGGGGACAGAACGGGCAGCGGCGCCGATAGCAAGGGGGAGAGAAGGGCCGGCAGCAGCGCTCTAGACCCCAGGGAAGGCAGGGGAGAGAAGCGGGCAGCGACGGCCTCTCTCCCCCTGCCTTTCCTGGGGGTATATCGGGGTATACACGCGCACACACGCACCCTCATTTTACCATGGATATTTGGGTAAAAAACTTTTTTTACCCAAATATCCTTGGTAAAATGAGGGTGCGTGTTATAGGCCGGTGCGTGGTATACCCCGATAAATACGGTACATGCAGGAAAATGTATATGTTTAAAATTGTCATCTTCTGACCCATATAACTTTTTTATTTTTCCGCATACTGGCCAGTATGAGGGCTTATTTTTTGCGCCATGATCAGCACCATTTGTATATTGATCAAACTTTTTTATCACTTTTTATTCATTTTTTCATGATATAAAAAGTAACCAAAAATAAGCTATTGTGGACTTTGGAATTTTTTTTGCGCATATGCCGTTGACCGTGCGGTTTAATTAACAATATATTTTTATAGTTCAGACATTTCCACACGGAGCAACACCACATTTGTTTATTTTTATTTACACAGGTTTTTTGTTTTTTTTTATGGGAAAAGGGGGGTGATTCTTACTTGTATTAGGGAAGGGGTTAAATGATTTTTATAAACTTTTTTTTTTTACACTTTTTTTTTTTTTTGCAGTGTTATAGCCCCCCCTGGTGGCTATTTCACTGCACATACCGATCTCATACACTGATCATTGACATGGCAAAGATCAGTGTAATCAGCGGTCGATTGCTCAAGCCTGGATCTCAGGCTTGGAGCAATCAATCGCCGATCGGAAGAGACGGAAGTAGGTGAGGGGACCTCCGCTTGTGTTCCAGCTGATTGGGACATTTCACCACAATGGTCCCGATCAGCCTGACTGAGCTGCCGGGAAGCTTTTACTTTCATTTTAGACGCGGCGATCAATTTCGATGCGTCTAAAGGGTTAATAGAGCGCGGCACAACGATTGATGCCGCACGCTATTAGCCCAGGGTCCTGGCTGTCATTAGCCTCCGGAAATGAACCGGTATGATGCGGGGTTACCCCGCGTTTTATACTGAGACCGGGAGCAGAGCGTGCAGGTACATCCTGTGTCCTTAAGAGGTTAAAAACCATAACCCTTTAAATTTTGCACCTAAAAATCCATATTTTCTTTTGTGCCACCAATTCTACTTTGTAATTACATCAGTCATTTTACCCAAAATGTACAGCGAAACGGCAAAAAAAAATCATGGTGCGACAAAGTTGAAGAAAAAATGCCATTTTGTCATTTTTGGAAGCTTCTGTTTCTACGCAGTGCATTTTTCAGTAAAAATGACACCTTATCTTTATTCTGTAGGTCCATGCAATTAAAATGATACCCTACTTATATAGGTTTGATTTTGTCATACTTCTGGAAAAAATCATAACTACATGCACGAAAATTTATTTATTTTTATTCATTTTTACACAGTTTTTTGATGGAAAAAGGGGGTGAACCAAACTTTTATTAGGGAAGGAGTTAAATCAAATTGATTAACTCTTTTTTTTTTTGCATATAGGGGGCTATAACATGCATTACACTGATTGCAGGCACTGATCAGTGCTATGCCATAGCATAGCATTGATCAGTGATATCTGTGCTTGATTGCTCAAGCCTGAATCTCAGGCTTGGAGCAATCAAACACCGATTGGACAGCGTGGAGCCAGGTAGGGAGCCTCCCGCTGTCCACTCAGCTGTTCGTGACGCCGCAACTTCACCGTAGCGGTCCCGAACAGCTCCGCTAAACTAGCCGGCATGAATTTCTCCCATTTTAGATGCCGCGATCAACTTTGATCGTGGCATCTAAAGGGTTAATACTGGATATCAGCCCGATTGGCGATGTCTGGTATTGGCTGCAGGTCCCGATTGCAGATACGGAGCATGCTGAGCTTCTGAGCGTGTTTCACAGGTCTGGAGCCGGCCACGGACATAAATATATGTACATGGTCATTAAGGGGATAATTATGGGGACAGCCATCTTGCTGAAACAGCTGTTAGTATCATTTAAAGATTTGGTTACTGTAGGCATGCTCTGTGACCTGCACAAAGGTCATTGGGAAGGGAGGGGAAGGAGGTGAGGTCTGACCATAACCTATTGTGAATAGTGGATCGTGTGTCAACTATATACTGGTATTGCCTGTCATGATATCGAGTGTTATAATGATAAGCTGACTGCTGTGATCTATACAGAATAGAAAGTATCGCTATGCTTTGTGTCCAGAGTGAAAAACTACAAGATTTTAGTAATTGTTTTAAGTATAGTGATGGAAAATGAAACATTTAGCTGTTTTCACATGTTGCAGATGCACTGTGGAACCATTGTAGTTTTAACTTGATTTTCAAAAATGTTGGCATTAAACCACAGAATAGCACCACAGAACCACAATAGTACTGCAATACATCTGAAACAAGTGAACACAGCCTTAAAAGGGGTTAACCAGCTGTGTTTGCTGGTAAGAGCTGTAGACATGTTGCATAGCTGTTAGGGTATACTGTATAAGCAAACTGGACCTTTCCTGGACCTTTCAAGGCTATGGCACTTGAGCAGCTCCACCCCCCCCCCCTCCCCTTTGACACTTGGCTGAAAAATAAAATAGCAATTTTTTTAAGTTTGGAAACCTGCATCATCTCCAGGAAAGGTACAGTTTGCTTTTATAGCAGCTATCGGTGTCTGCAACTCTCAGCAAATAAAGATGACATCTTCTTTTTAATTTTCTTAGTACTGACTTATTTAATATTAGAAACCATATAGTACATTTCTGAACTGTAATGTAGGTCCTTTAAGGTAATGTGTTCATGTGGAGTGCAAGAAATAAAAAGTTGCTGATGCTATATCTATATATTGACAATGACTGCATCTGCGTATAAATAGAATTTGGAGATACCCTTTAAAAACAATATAAAAATTAGGAAATCATCCAGCCCAAGGAGAATAAAGAATGACTAATATTCTGTTTCCTTCCTAAGCAAGTGTATGTGACAGTTCCTGCCTGGCAGCGACAGTACGAGCTGTTGTTACACCCTAGTGCAACCACTCCTATTAAACTAGGCCTCAAGGTGCAACCACGGGAAATGAGACACATGCCAAAATGGCAGATGTAGACTTTGCGTAGGCTGTTTGTTTGCAAGGAAAGGACTGACAAAGTAGGTGCCTGACATACTTGTGCGCATTGTTCTCATACCCCAGCTAAACTACTCAAACACTGTCCTCCATGGCCTTCAACCAATCAACCAATCAGACATTCGTCTTCCAAGTCAGCACTAGGACAGCAAGGACATTGCCATCCCCATAGCAGAACGTCCACCTCTGTGATTTCGTAGTGTGCATTGTTCAGCGTAATTCCATTGACAGTGGGAATTACAATGGGGTTCTGCTGCACTGAAATTTCTGACTCAAATTCCTAAGCTGAATGGCAGTCGAAAATTCCGTAGCCTTAGTGGACGATTTACTGTGGATTTTCTGCACAGAATTTGTGCGCGGAAAATGTGCATGTACAATAGCAAGAATGTGGAAGAAAAATTTGCAAAAAAAATCAATGTGGAAATTAACCGGTGTACAGACTTTACATCTGCAACATGTTAATTTTTGTTTTGAATACAATGCAGATATAATGCAAGGTTTCTCTATTGACTTCATGGGGTATCCATTTAATCTGCTTGGGGAAATTCAACTGTGGGTAACCAGCAGCAGATCATTTTCGTGTAAAGGACTAGAAACAGCACCAGTCTTGTCCAGTTGTTCTTGATAGTGTAGATAAGCCCCAATCACCTCAATATACAAGACAATATACAATTCCTGTAGAATGACAGCAAGAAAATTAGCACTTTTGGCCAAGAGTAAGGCCATGTTCCCACGTCTCAATTTCCAAGCGGAATCCAGCAAAAAAATTCTGTTGTAGCAGAGTCCTATTGTTTTCAATGCACCTTACCTGACGAATGGCCTGATCCATGCCAGAAATGCATTGTTTTTGTGCTAAATAAACCATTGTGATGACTACAAAAAAATGCCCCAAATTCAAGAGAATAATATTTGAATATATATATATATATATATATATATATATATATATATATATATATGAATAGTGCTGGACACAAGGATGCTGTGTAATCATTGCTTCCTTTGCAATTTTTTTCCACCCCTTTACTATTAGTGTTGCTCGCGAATTTGCGAATATTCGCGAATATAGCATTATATATTCGTAATTACGAATATTCGTTATTTATTTATTTATTTTCACAGTACACATCACAGTGATCACCCCTCTCTTCTTCCAGCTTGTGTGGTGTAAAGAAGGCTCTAATACTACTGTGTGAGACTGGCGTGCGAATTTTCGCATATGCAAATTTTCGCTTATGCTAATTTTTGCATATGCTAGTTTTCGCATATGTTAATTTTCGGATACGCAAATTTTCGCATATGCAAAAATAAAACGAGAATATTACCAATATGCGAATTTTGTGAATATATGACGAATATTCGTCCATATATTCGTGAATATTCGCGAATTCGAATATGGCCTATGCCGCTCAACACTATTTACTATGTCTGAAACAACATGTATCCCCAGGGACATAACTATAGAGGGTACAGATGTAGCAGTTGCATCAGGGCCTTGGTGCCTAAGGGGGCCCCAAAGCACATCTGCCCCATAAGAGACCAGCACATGGGGCCTTGGTGCAGATTTTGCATTGGCGCCTAGCTACAAGCTACAAGTTACGCCTCTGTATACCCCAGTCCATGGGGGGTATTTATCAATTTTGCCTGTTGACAGTTTCTTTTTACCCTTTTTTTTTCACTTTGGTTTTTTCGTGAACGTGCACCAAATGTATCATTTGGTGCAAGTTGTTAGTAATTTTGGCTCAAATGTTGAAATCAGCTGTTCACAGCGCCTTTTACACAGAACTTACCGCCACATGGACGCGTATTTTACCCGGTAGAGCAGCCATTTCGGGGTCCCTCCTGCAGTATATCAGCAAGCGACTGAGTTATTTTCTTTTGTGGGGTTTATAGCCACCATGTGAAATGGATTTTATTTTCAACTTGGGTAGTTTTTTTTGTTACTTTAGTGCAGTGGTCTTCAACCTGCGGACCTCCAGATGTTGCAAAACTACAATTCCCAGCATGCCCGGACAGCCGTTGGCTGTCCGGGCATGCTGGGAGTTGAAGTTTTGCTACATCTGGAGGTCCGCAGGCTGGAGACCACTGCTTTAGTACTTACCTTTCCTGAACCTGTGTGGCCATGTCCAATGCCGGCTCAACGGAGGGTGAAGGTTCCTCAGAGACGACTATGTCGCAGGATAGTATTGCGCAGCCCTGGAAGCGTCGCTGCTTTCACAAAAAAAAATGTTTTAATGTATTTTGACGCCTTTACATTTTCTGACATTGCTAAGTGTGTTTTCCATGTGCAAAATTTGCGCCCAAAAAACGGGATTTGCAACAAAATTGCTCCAAAGATCGATTGGCGCAAAATGATGAATTACTGACTAAAGTTGAAATCACACACAGGACCGTGTGATTTTGAGAAAGTTGTAAAAATGACAGGGGAGAAGATGCGCCAAACTTTGGCGCAAAAAGACACTGCGCCAAAGTATTGCGCCAAAGTTACGTGAAAAAAAACACATAAATCCTTTGATAAATACCCCAGTCAATGTTCCCATTATTTTACATTCTCTAGTGGAGAGTAAGAATCTACTTCTCAGATCAGACCAGGGGAAATGAATATATATGACATCTTCTCATTGGTTGATGAGGCACAAATACAAGTAACAGGTTGGAAATAGTAACTGGATTTTACAGCTTGGGTCAGTCATTTCTTCCACGATGCACAGAATAAATCTAATATCCCAACAAGCAGTAATTCTTATTTTTATGCCGTTGATTGATGAACTAGTTAATTGTCTTCTCGATGAAACCTTCTCCCTGAGCCACAACAAGCTCTAGAGTTTCTTCTATGGGAATCAATGTTTATTGAAACTCTGCCCGGCACAGCCAGGACCACTGCTGAGTCTGCAGGATTCCTTGGAGCGCTTCTTCAACACTGGGCAAATAGACAAAATACTATAACGACAACAGTGAGCAGAGCGATGTACTAGAGGCCTTGCCAGAGAGACAATAGTAGTATACCGCAGGATGTCCGGGCATGCTGGGAGTTGTAGTTTTGCAACAGCTGGAGGTCCACAGTTTGGAGAGCACTCCTCTACAACATCACTGTCTATCTATACGTATATCTATATCTTTATATCTATCTATTCATCTATCTATATTTATATCTATTTATCTATCTAACCATAGATTCCACTTTGGTGTGTTTAAAAAAAAAAAATGTTAATGTCCAAATAAAACAATACTTACATAATTGGTACGTATATTAGCCGGTTCTGTCTCCTGTTTGCAAATGTGACATCAATTTATTCACGCCATTGCACAAAACAATATTTTAGGCCTACATGAAAATAGTTTTCTTTTTTCTCTTTTTTTTGTATATATATAGATAGATAGATATAGATAGATATACATAGATATATATATATATATGGCAACATATATTTGTCTATATATATATATATATATATATATATATATATATATTTATATATATATATATATATATATATATATATATATATAAAGTTCATATAAATCCGCAGCACACAGGTCCAATATGGTGAAAAAGAAAAAACTTTATTCCATCATGTGAATGTCATACAGCGACGTTTCTGCTGGCTCTCCCAGCCTTTCTCAAGCTCTAGATATAGAGATATATATATATATAGAGAGAGAGAGAGAGAGATGGAGAGAGAGATGGAGAGAGAGATGGAGAGAGAGATGGAGAGAGAGAGAGAGAGAGAGAGAGAGAGAGAGATGGAATATTACAGTTTTGGTCAATAGTAAAAATAAAACAAAAATACGGACCATATAAAAAAATATGGGGGAAAACTGTTCCAGGTAAAACCCCAAGTAAAGACAAGGGGGCACTCCATCCATCTGGAGAAAAAAAGGTTTAGTCTCCAGGGGCAACAATCCTTTACCATGAGAAATGTGAACTTATGGAACAGTCTACCTCAGGAACTGGTCACAGCAGGAACAGTTGAGGACTTTAAAACAGTTAGGGTCTATTCACATGGTGGAATTTCCGCCAGCGGGATTTCCGAAGTGTCAACGGGAGTGTGGAATCCCATAGAATTGTATTGGGCTTTCATTTCAGGCTTTTATCTCAGGCGGAAATTCCACTGTGTGAATAGACCCATACATTCTTAGAACAAAATAATATTAACCTCTTAAGGACGCAGGGCGTATGGATACGCCCTGCATTCCGAGTCCTTAAGGACGCAGGGCGTATCCATACGCCCGTGGGAATTCCGGATCCCCACCGCTAGCCTGTTGGGGACCGGAGCCGGATGCCTGCTGAAATCATTCAGCAGGCACCCTGGCGCATCGCCCAGGGGGGTCCTGAGACCCCCCCATGTCGGCGATCGGAGAAAATCGCATGTCAATTCAGACATGCGATTTTCTCCAATTCCGGGCTGATCGGGTCTCTGGTGACTGCGTCCTTAAGGGGTTAATGCATGTGCAGAAACATAGCATCCCCTCCCCTTCATCCCCCCATACATCTGCCCTTCATCTCCTTGTTTGAACTTGATGGTCATATGTCTTTTTTCAACCATACTAACTATATTACTATGTAACTTTTGCAAATAAGCAATGCTGTCGCCCCTGAAATATTCGGATTGGGATAGAACCTGCTCAAGTGGGAGAACTTTGCATTTACTAATTCAGGCCATTTCCCCTTCTGCCATAGATTTCAGAAACTATTCTTTAAAATATGTTGATTTATTCCTGAACAAGTGACCGCTGAGGTTTAAATAAGCTGGACCTGCAAATGATCTCTGGTGTTAAGACAGGACAACCACTCTAAAGCATACCTGTGATAACACAGAAAAATAATAATGCTTCCATATGTTACTCACTAGGTCATGCAGATGCTTGACATGTCTTTTTTATGTGTTTTGCTTCTGTATTTGGCTCACAAATCACTCTGTTCTGCTGCTGTCTCATTCTGACATCCACTGTACAGAAAGGGGCATGTCCGAGGCAAGCCTTATTCCTTATTCCATGCATTCACTTCCTCCCTGAGTCTGCTGTGCTGTGCTGGGTCTCTTCATCCAATCATTGCAGGCTGCTCTGTTACACCCTCCTGTTTTCTAGTACTTATCAGCTGCTGTATGCTACAGATATACTTCAGAGAAATTTGTGAAGTTCTTTCAGCCTGACAACAGTGCTCTCTGCTGACACCTCTGTCCGTGTCAGGAACTGTCCAGAGCAGGAAATTATTTCTATGGGGATTTGCTTCTAATCTTGACAATTTCTGACACAGACAGAGGTGTCAGCAGAGAGCACTGTTGTCAGACAGAAAAGAAATTCACTAATTTCTCTGTAGTATATAGCAGCTGATAAGTACTGGAAGGATTAAGATTTCTGTTCAACTTTCCAGCACCAGTTGATTTGAAAACATTTGTTTTCTACTTTCCACCACAGTTCCCCTTTAAGGACTCAGCCAGCTTCATTTTTGTATTTTTGTTTTTTTCCTCCTCACCTTCTAAAATACATAACTTTTTTATTTTTCTATCCACAGACCCATATGAGGCTTGCTTTTTGTGTGTGACCAATTGTACTTTGTAATGACACCTTTTATTTTACCATACAATGAACGGCGCAACCAAAAATAATTTATTTTGTGGAAAAATTAATAGGAAAACCGCAATTTTGCAACTTTTGGAGGGTTTCATTTTTATGCATTGCAATTTACAGTAACAATGACATGTCGTATATACCGTATTCTGTGGGTCAATATGGTTAAAATGATACCCATGTTAACATGCTTTACTATTATTGTACCATTTAACCTCTTAAGGATGCAGCCCTTGTTCACCTTAAGGACTGAGCCCTTTTTCACCTTAAGGACGCAGCCCTTTTTCGCAATTCTGACCACCATCACTTTACGAATTAATAACTCTAAAATGCTTTTACCGAATATTCTGATTCTGAGATTGTTTTTTCGTGACATATTCTACTTTATTTTGGTGGTAAATTTTCCTTGTTACTTGCATCCTTTTTTGGTGAAAAATTTAGCATTTTTCTAAATTTGAAGCTCTCTACTTGTAAGGAAAATGGATATTCCAAATAAATTTAATTTTTATTTACAAATACAATATGTCCACTTTGTGTTGGCATCATAAAATGGACATATTTTTACTTTTTGAAAAAAATTGAGGGCTTCAAAGTAGAGCAGCAATTTTAAAACATTTCATGAAAATTGCAAAATCTGAAGGGACAGATGTTACAGAACTACAACTCCCAGCATGCCTGGGCAGTCTAGGCATGCTGAGAGTTGTAGTTTGGCAACATCTGGAGGGCTACCGTTTGGGTGCCGAACTGTGACCCTCCAGATGTTGCAAAACTACAACTCCCAGCATGCTGAGAGATGCAGTCTGGCACCCACTAGGAAGGGCAGCAGTAAATATCGCTTAATGCCCCCTTCCTCCCCGCCCCCCCCCCCCCCCTCCACCGTCATTTCCCTACCTGTGCCGTGATCTCCGCTGATGTCTCCGATGATTGCCGGGCCCCATCGCATCTGGTCCTCAGGTAAAGGCCTTTATCTTCTCCCCCCGTTCTGCCCTATATCCAGGGGTGGGCAGAATGGGGGGTTGCCATGGCAACCCACTGTCCTGCGCTGCCATTGGTCAGAACCCATTTCTGAATAATAGCAGGGGATAGGAGGAGATTGCAGCACTGCAACCTCGCTCCTATCCCTCAGGATGATCGGGGCTGTCACTGACAGCTCCGATCATCCCCTATTTTCCGGGTGATTGGGTCACCAGAGACCCGATCAGCCCGGAATAGCAGAAAATCGCATGTCTGAATTGACATGCGATTTTCTGCGATCGCCGACATGGGTGGGTCTCAGGACCCCCCTCGGCGATGTGCCGGGATGCCTGCTGAATGATTTCAGCAGGCATCCCCGTCCGGTCCCCAACCGGCTAGCGTCAGGGACCCACGGGCGTATGATCATGGATTCACGGCATCTGAGGGGTTAATGGCAGACATCAGTACGATCGCTGATGTCCGCCATTACAGGCTAGTCCCTGGCGGCTGATAGCAGTCGCGACCCACCGTGCATGATGCAAGCACCGATACGGTGCTCGCGTCATGTATAGGACATAAATGTATATCCTGGTACTTTAAGTACCACCGCACTAGGACGTACATTTACGTCCAAAGTCGTTAAGGGGTTGTCTTACAAAGCACACATTAGTGTCAGAAAGGGGAGTTGTCCATATAGGACTCCTTTTGTCCTGCCAAAATGAAAAGCTGCTAATATTTTAGTACAGTATATTTTACACAGACGCCATGAGTGATACATTTGCCTGACTGGTCATGACAGCCTCCAGGCAAAATTAGCAGTTGGCCTGGAGTGTGTTTTAGCCTGATACATGGTGATTGACTGGTTACCGACAAACTTAAAGGGTTCCTCTCATCAAAAAACTTTTGATATATTATAGATTAATGTATGCAGAATAACTTTTAAATTGCATGTTATTAAAAAAAAACTTTTTTTATTTAATTTTCCACTTTGAAGAAATGACCACTAGGGGTCTCCCTACCAGTCCTGGCAGCAAGCATTTCAGACTCATGCTGGAGTCCTAAACACTACGAGCTGCCAGTCTGCTTTGTTCACAAAGGAGAACACTCAGAGCTGCCAGCCTGCTTTGTTCACAGCTTGTTTGGCTGTGAACAAAGCAGGCTGGCAGCTCTGAGTGTTTAGGACTGCAGCATGAGTCAGAAATGCTTGCTGACAGGACTGATCGGGAAAAATACAATAGAAAGAAGCATATTTTTCATTAACATGCTATTGGAAAGTTATTCAACATTCATTAATCTAAAATATATCAAAAGTTTATTTGATGAGAGGTACCCTTTAAATGGGGTAGTCCTTTATAGACACTTATCCCCTATCCACAGGGTAAGGGATGAGTCTCTGTTTGTGAGGGGGTCCCCCCCTCCCCATCTGATCATCTGTACCAGGCCTGTGCTACTTTCCTGTCCTCAAAGAAGAGCGGCCCTCAGCTTCCTGGGTGAACGTAAGTGACGGTCACATGCGTTCGTACGGGAAGGTGGGGGCTACTCTGCTCCAAAGGCAAGGCTCCCTGGGATCAAATGCTTATTCCCTAAATTTGGATAGGGAATAAGTGTCTAAAAAGTTCAGTTCCTGAACTACCCCTCTAAAGGAGTATCTGTGATGTGACAAACTACTCCAGAGATCCTGAGCTGACTTATTTTATTTTTTTAAGTACAATTAATTAATTCAAATTATCAAACACATCACAAATATGGGAGCAAATTGTTTAAAATTTCTGCGAAAAGAAAAAATATTTGTCCATTTCTATCTGTTAAAAGGTAGTGTTCTACTAAGGGATCTGCTGAAAGAAACAAATGGTGCAGGTAATAGTAATCTGAAAAATTGTATTTTTACTCAAACCATATACTGTACATATGCCTAATCACAAGAAGCTTCCGTCTCATCTTCAAATCACCAAATACACCAATGATCTTGTATGTTGATTTTAAGGCATCTGGTACTTTCAGTATCTCCATTTTTAATGCTACAGAGTGTTTTATCCTATAGAACAGTTATATTGGGGATTTTTATAGTCCATGGGCATGAATGTGTTTCTTCATTAGTGTTAGTGACTTTGTTGTAGATACTGATCCATCCTCATGTATTGATAATGAAAGAACTGAACAACATCTTCACTGTTCCCATGAAGTGAATGTTGATCGGAAGAAACCAGAGTACAGAAGATTTTCATTTAATCTATGAATGAATGAAAAAATATGGCATATTAGAAACTAGAAGTAACATAACATCCTATTAGCCGATCTGAATCACAACTTCCAGTAATACATGGATTCCCAAACCAGAATGAATGCTGCTCTCTATTTTTACTAACAACTATAGAGATTTTGGAGGATTTGTCTAAAAATGAACGGGGAACATGAACCTTGACCATCAGGCTCTTTTCAGAAATATACTCTGAACACTGTTAGTAGTGTTCTTAATTAATTAAAGCACAATCTTCCTATCAATAGCCTATCTACCATAATGTTTGGCCCCCCTGATGACCCCTTATATATTTACAGGGAAACATGTTGGAGCCTGGCATCTGACTCAGTTCTTTATAGAGATTTTTTCTGGAATGCGGGAATAATTCTGAAGTCAGAACCAGCTCTATCAGCGAATTACATTTTATGTTGTTCCATTCTCTTATCTTATAAAGGATTGCATTATTGCAATGATACACCCTTCCTATATTGGAGTGGCCAGAATATGACATGAACCGTTTCTTGATTGTACAAATGTTGTCAGGACGTCAGGTGTATGCATCGTTATTAGTGTGTATCTGATAAAACTTATACTTTAAGTGAGACTAAGGTTCTGTGACAGGAGTAATGTTTATGACGTAAAGTCCACCTTTTTATCTATTCTTTGATTCTGTGATGTGGTTTATATGTGGAAAGGGCAGAAAACCTTCTTTCTATTTACCTCTCCAACTTTTGATTGTATAGCTGGAGTGGTGAAGATGGCTCTGTTTTGGTTTGGCACATAGCTAGCCTTTTGTGCCACCCTTATCCTCTTTTATGGGCCCTATAGCAGCTGCATTAAAGGGGTACTCCGGTGAAAACCTTTTTTCTTTTAAATCAACTGGTGGCAGAAAGTTAAACATATTTGTAAATTACTTCTATTAAAAAAGCTTAATCCTTTCTGTACTTATTAGCTGCTGAATACTACAGAGGAAATTCTTTTCTTTTTGGAATGCTCTCTGATGACATCACGAGCCCAGTTCTCTCTGCTGACGTTATTATAATAATAATAACTCTTTATTTATTGTTGTCCTTAGTGGGATTTGAACCCAAGTCCCCAGCACTGCAAGGCAGCAGTGCTAACCACTGAGCCACCTTGCTGCCCTTAGCATACATCTGCTATGCACGGTTGCTAAAATGGACAGAGATGTCAGCAGAGAGCACTGTGCTCGTGATGTCATCAGTGTTCCAAAAAGAGAGGAGTTTTATCTGTAGCATTCAGCAGCTAATAAGTACTGGAAGGATTAAGATTTTTTAATAGAAGTAATTTACAAATATGTTTTACTTTCTGCCACCAGTTGATTTAAAAGAAAAAAGGTTTTCACCGGAGTACCCCTTTAACTACTTTTATTATTCATATGCCTTCACAAGTTTGGTAGTATTGAATGTTGCATTAACAACTATTGGGTCCAAACAATGTGCCGGACTGATGGTAATAATACAGGTGTCTATGCAGATCCAATGGTGACTTTTGCTTATTTGTCTTGTTTCCAAGAGGGTGGGAACAGGAAAGCCTCCAGCCAATAGAATCCCTTCAGTGATGACAGGATATGAGCAACGCTATTGAAATGCCGTTCTGCTGATATGACGTTATCGATGGGTTAGTGTTATATATAAGGGGCAGTGAGCATGGCTTCAGAGCAGGAAGTCATAGATAGTTATAGAAAAATGAAAAGTTCTGTAGGGTTAAACGCACCTCAACAAACACATCTGCGCGGCTTACTCCTTCTTCACTTCTTTATGTTTACTTTTCTTCAGTTGCTGTTTGTCTTTCTTGGTTTTCTCATGTCTAGGCGTCTTGTCTTTTCTAGGCAGTGAAGCATACGATATCATTGCTATTACAACATATAATAGCACTCCTTGAAAGCCACCTAAAGACAGGCAGATCGGCTGTGCCACAACAAAAAGGCAAAATACATTAAAAGAGGCAGCGATTCCTAGTTGCAGCCTGCTACTACGACTCTCCCAGGACAACACCGCAAAGTAGATCAGAGCTATGGCTGGGTAGTAGAATTGTTCGGCCATGTTGAGGAGTATTGACAGAAACAGGGGGCAAAGTCTAAAGGTTTGAGTTTTAAGCAAAGGTGTGTCAAGAAAACTTAACTCTTTATTAACCATAAATAAGTAACCATAAGGAATATTTTTAACCCTTTAGTATTAAATAAACATCCAAGCGACACATTCACTTTAAAGCCAAAATTGTCTCTTTTTATTTTTATTTATTTATTTTTTTACGGATTAGGATTAGAGTGAGATACTGAAACATGCTCTTTTTTCTAATCTGTTTTTATGTAATGATTATTAAAAAAAATTTATTACATTTTTTGCACATTATTTAGAGTGAGTTGTTTTTAACAGCATTTAGGGTGCGTTCCCACCTGGCGTATACGCAGCGTATTTCACGCTGCGCAAAATTTGAGGCAGCAGCAGGAAATACACTGCGTATTCCTCGCTCACTATGCACACAGGGCTTTCCGGCGGCAGTCCTATGCGTGTAGTGAGTTTTGGAGGCAGGGTCGTGTGCCGGTGTGACTGTGACACGCGGCTCCACCTCCAAAACCCACTGCACACATAGGGCTGCTGCTAGAAAGCCCTGTGTGTATAGTGAGCGTGGAATACGCAGCGTATTTCCCGCTGCTGCCGCAAATTTTGAGCAGCGTGAAATACGCTGCGTATACGCCAGGTGGGAACGCACCCTAAGAGATATGTTTTACAGCAAGACCCATGGACATATCCAACAATGTAGTGGAATAAACAGACAGTGACTCACCAAATTCTGATGCTAGCACGTAATAGTAATTAATCCTGAATGTAACAACCAAGACAATAACAGACTGAAAAGACAAGAAGAAGAAGCAGGAAAAAGAAGATTACAGATCGAGCAGAAAGAAGGGAAGAAGAGAAAAGTTGTGTCCTGGCGGACCCAGGATTGAAGTCAAATGTCATAAATCTATCTATCATAAACAATGAATATATTTCTCTTTTGTCGAAAAGACTGAACTATGGGATTCCTGAAAAGTTTAACTATGTGCAGTTCTAAATCGATATGTCCAGAGCCATGATGTGGTGACTTGGAATGAGGGGTGAACAGGGGTGTTGCAGGATGGTGTTGCTGGGTATAGATTTAACCCTTAATTGTCGTGACGCCAGGGTGAGGGCTTCCTCTGTATCTATATGTCCTACCGCCACCCGTCCCAAGAGCGATAGGGAGGAATAAAGGATTGTCCACAGCCGGAATTGTATTGAACTTGAAATAACTTTACTGCAGATTTTATGCAGGATGCAATTAACAAATGTCTTTACAAGAGGACCGGAATTTAGGCTCCTCACAGATTGTCTGGGACCTTGTAGGGAATAAGCTTTGAATCCTTGCTTTACGCAGTTCCACTGAATTTAGGGGTATGTTTTAGGTTCAGTAGTCACGTAGGATTTTAGGATGGAGTTGGATAAACTCACTGTTCAGCATACAGCTTAAAAAGGTAGGCTTCAGGCCTAGTTTGCTTGTAGAATTACACAGAGCTCCACTCGCTGTCATATCCCAGAGGAAAGAGAGTGATCATTGGATACAGCGCCTTTATATCAAGGGGCAGGTTCAAAGTTTATTGGTTCTCCAAACCTGTTAGTCCTAGTACAAAGGATTATGGGTATAACACATGACATGACCCGAAGGTTCTTAACCTCAAGAATAACACAAAGATCATTAATCACGTGATCTAAGGTCCTGTACATTACTTACACTATATTATAACATAATAAATATATACAATTTTAAGAATACTAGGAGGCAACTAGGGGTTATCCCACCCGAAGAGCCCTATCAGCATGAGGAACTCTGACTATGGGGCCTTACAACCAAAGGTATGGGACCGAGTCCAGTACCGGGACACCACACATGAGAAAAATGAAATCCCTATTAGATATTTTTTTGTAATAAACCCCCCACTCAGCATGATCTTAAAGAGGGAGAAATCCCTACTACTATTAGTCCTTTGGGATTCACTATAGTACCAGAGTTTGTAGATAAGGATACTAAATATGTACAGATGCTCGCTTTAGAGTTCAAAAATGAAATAGAGAGGACGATTTATAATGTGAATAGTGATTATGGGATATTCACAAAAGGCAACCAGTCTAATTTTTCTCCACCCATTGCACAGGGAAGCCATCTCGACCTTTTCTCCCAGGCAGTTTTGAAAGAAGTAAAATCTACCTTACATCCCCCTACAGTACCCAACTTATCAAAAAAATAATTAAAGCAATTGGAACGGTTAAAAAAGAGAGAAGACATAGAAGGAGATTTATCAAGCTCCGTAGTAGATTTGTTTTGCGTAAAAAAGTTGCACCTGTGACTTTCCTATACATGCTGCGACTTTTTGATTTTTGCTTATTCCAAAGCACATTTCTGAAATCTGCTCATGTAGTAATTTTTTTTACTTTGCAGTGGTCATGTATTTATCAAATGCGATAGTCGCTATTTATGAAGCAAAAAAGTTGCATCTTCATTTAAAAGTCGCATATGTATTCCAGGTCCAACCTGGCTAACAGAAAGTGCGTAGGTCCGCAGAAAAAGGACATTAACACCCACTTTAACAACTGTATCATGAAACAAAGCTACTACATTAATGTTAATTATAGAAAAAAATTACCATATTTATTGGGGGTATATCACGCACCGGCCTATAACACGGACCCTCATTTTACCAAGGATATTTGGGTAAAAAAAGTTTTTAACCAAATATCCTTGGAAAAATGAGGGTGCGTGTGTGTGCATGTGTATACCCCGATACACTGTTTCTGACCCCGCAGAAGCCCCCAGGAAAGGCAGGGGGGGAGAGGCCGTCGCTGCCCGCTTCTCTCCCCCTGCCTTTCCTGGGGTCCAGAGCCCTGCTGCCGCTGCTTCTCTCCCCCTGCTATGCAATGGGGCAGCGGCGCCGAAAGTCAGGGGGAGAGAAGGGGCAACGGCACCCATTGCCGGCACCGCTGCCCTGTTGCCTCCCCCATCTCCGGTTGTATAATTACCTGTTGCCGGGGTCGGGTCTGCGCTGCTTCTGGCCTCCGGTGTGGTATCCCCTGCGTCGTTGCTATGCGCTGCACGGCGCAATGACGACTGACGTCACTCATCATTGTGTCTCGCAGCGCATAGCAACGACGCAGGAGACGCCACACCGGAGGCCAGAAGCAGCAGGGAACATTTTCTGCTTTAAGAAATGCTTTTGCAAGCAGGTTACCCGGGTTTTGCTTATGTGTGATGTATTCATCAAGGTTGTGCCACTATTTGTTAAATAGGTTGCATGTAAGCATAAGTAAGTTAAAAAAAATTGTCATATAAAAGCCATACGTTTGAAAAGAATGATAAATCTACTTCATAATGGTTACTAGATCAGATAAAGGAGGGAGCGTGGTTGTTTCGCCTGTCGGTTATTACAAAGAAGAAGAAGCTGAAAGGCAGTTATCTGACAGAAACACCTACACCCCTCTACAGTCTGACCCTACACATAAAATATTGAGCCAACTCAAAACATTTTTAAGAACATTTTTAAGAAGTAGAGATAGGGATGTTATCCCCCCCCCCCCAAAAAAAAAAAAAAGTGCAGAGAAATTGATAACTATATCACCTACTACTTCTAAATGGTACTGCTTACCAAAGGTGCATAACTCACTGAGCCGTCCCCGGGTAGACCAATTGTCCCCGGGATCGGCTCAGTGACAGAACATCTTTCACATTATGTTAACTGGCTGTTATGCCCACTCCTCCCCAATATACCCTCATACATCAAAGATACGGGAGATCTGTTAAATATTATAGCTGAGATTGATTGGCAAGAGGGGTGGAGCCTAGGGGCAGCGGATGTTGAGAGCCTGTACACCCCCATCCCACACAGTGCGGGTGTACAGGCAGTAAGCGAGTTCCTGTAGTTCACGGAAAAATCTGACAAGTTTGTAGAATTTATGTGCGGGGCACTGAATTTTATCCTTACCAACAGCACATTTAAGTTCAATGAATTTTGGTATAGACAGAACAACGGGACCCCGATGGGGACCCCGGTGTCCTGAACTTATGCTAATATATTTTTGGCAATGCTAGAAGGTAGATATGTGTTTTCATCTACTAACCCATTCACTCAGTTCATCAAGCTGTACGTACGTTTTGTAGATGATGTCCTTATAATATGGTCAGGGACAGAAAGTCAGTTTATGGAATTTACTAATTATTTAAACGAGTGCAACTTAGTGAACATGAGGTTTACTAGCCAGAAAAGGAAAGAATAGAAAAGAAGTTGCTACAAATTAATTACTCCATTTCCAGAGCTCACATACTATGGCAGTTAAAAAGGGAATTCCATCAGTTCACATGTCTTAAGAGAATCAATTCAAATTCAAAACAGAGCTAATTTCTACCAAAAACAGCAGCACACTTGTCCTCAGGTTGTGTGAGGTATTACAACTTGCCTCCATTTACTTCATTGGAACTGAGCTGCAATACCACAAACAACCTGAGGACAGGTGTGGTGCTGTTTTTTTGAAGAATGCAATCCCAAATAACTCCTTTAAATTCTGAAGCATTTTCGCCACATATGAATTTAGCCTAACCACTACATTTTATGAGACTAATACTAGTAAGTATTTATTAAAACCAGAAGTGGGTCCATAATACAGAAAATTACAGTTTCTCCATTATCCTTTTATTCTGTGTCTGTTCCACTCAGTTTTCTTTGTAAAAATACTGACCCAAATAAGGACCAAAATTATGTTCTTTAGCCCTTTGGGTTACTTAAGGTGATTAAAAGATGAATTTAAACTTGATAATTGTATTTTACTTTTTGTCTTATGTTTACTTTTTCCATACACTAAAAGATCAATAATAATAAAAAAAATATATAATATTTTTTTTAAAGGCCAATCACAATAAAAAGAGAAACAAAAATCACTCAATGTCCTAAAATAACGAACAACTTAAGTTTTTTCCTGCCAATATTAGTAAATAAATCCTAAAACTCTGAAACTTTAGCACTTCATTTAGAAGGCTAGTCACATAATACAGCAATTTGCTTCTTTTATTTTCGCACCGTTATAAATGATCCATACAGCCTAGCTATGAATCATTTCATTTTAACACAAACATAAAATGGGTATTGCACAGCTGCCTATAAAAACTTTGGGGTACTTTATCATTTCTTATACAACCCAAAGGCCTTCTGGGTTATATAAATAAAGCTGTAGCTGCCTATACCTAATATTTTGTCCTGCAATCATTTCATCAGATCAGGGGTGTAGATATAGGTGTAATGAGGCGCCAAAGCTGTATATGAGCAGTCTCTGTTTGTGGGTCACTTTGCAGGCAGTGGTTTGTTTGTGACACCAAGAATGTGGCAGTGGTGTGGACCGGCAGTGATGATGGTGGTTGTAGTGTTATGTGAACTCCAGTTACCACGATTTCGATGAAGCAGTCATCTATATCAGGGCGCTGGGAAATACAGCCTCACTACTTCAAGTCTAATCTCTCATCTGATCATCCTGCAAGGATTACTCGCAAGGAGGATATTCATGCGTCAGCGGAACAGTCTTCAGTACCTTGACAGGACCCTAGCAACCAGGATTCAATCTTCCATTTCACAAGTCAGTATTAATCTGTTTGGTGTATGTACCACAAGTCTCAGCAAGGCAACAGGGCTCCCACGGGGTTACGCTGCACTCTCTCATCTATAGTTGGCTGTATGTGTGTTACCATCTGCACCAGCTCAGTAAAGACAGTTATTTCCATCAACACCACCCCATGTCACCACACTTGGCTTAGACTTTAGACTGGAAGCTGACTGAGGACTTAGACTTAACAGTTTTAGCTATACTGGACTTGTACTGACTACCAGCAAACTGTACTTGATGTGTATTAGACTAATTTGTTGAACAATGTGACAGATTTGAACAGTTCTTAGAAACTTCAAACATTAGACTTGGCTCGATCTGGCGGGGTTCCAATCTAAGTGCCTACCGCCGAGATCTTCATGGTGGCAGTCTGTGGTAACAAGAAAAGACCCTCTCTCTCACCTACGTTTCCTTGGGTATAGTCTGGATGCCACTAACTGCAGAGCATCCAACAGAGGAAACCCAGACGCTAGTCCGTCACAGGGATAGGTACGGCCTTGAGGATAACCCGTACCTTCATCCAAGAGCTATAAGGCCCATGAGCAATGCTATTTGTCTCTAAAGCGCCTCTTGAGTTGTGATACTACCTCGACAGAGAAGACTAAGACTGGAACAGGTAACTCCACCACTACCACCATTGAAAGTATGAGGGTAGAATGTAAGGCTGTAATCTCCTCAGTGAGGGAAGAGAAGACCAACACAGGAGCTCCTGCTCCATCCCTGGCCAGAGGCCAGACTAACTGACACTTCCTGAGGAATAGGGTGGCAGCAAGGATGACCTCCCTGATGTGGCAACTCACCAGCTCTTACAATTGTAAACAATTAACCCTTGCACAGAGAAACAATACAATTATTTTTTTATTCAGACTCAGATCTAAAATGGAGACAGACACCTTGAGAGAGACTCAAACCACCAGTACAGAGTTCAAGAAGAAAAGGTGTTACTGCTCTGGGACATGATGTAGGGGATACAGACGTAGCAGTTGCACCTTGGCCCTGATGCCAAAGAGGGCAAAAAGGCCTAACTTTAGAAATGGCGCATTCTAGCTAGGCCTACGTAGGATGCTGTCACATATGTCTGCCAATCTGTCTCAGGACTGATGCCATAACTGGTTGCAAACTGCATTAGGCCCCTTTCACACTACCGTTATGACCCAGTAGTGTGATGGGCATTAGAACAGCTTACACTGCCTTTTTCTCCCGCTATTCTCTGTGAAAATAGTGGCGCCCGACGGACCCCATTGACTATATTGGAGTCCATCGGGACCCGTTATTGCCTGTTGCGCCCAGTCAAAATGACGGCCATCAAACTCCCCAAAAAAATAAAGAGAGTTTGACGTCAGTTATTGATGGGGCATAATGGTAGTGTGAATGAAGTTGTGTATAGGCTTGCATCCAGTAATTTCTGCAGGCCAAACAGGGGAGTGCTGCAAAATACATTCCCCTCCCTTAATCGAGGTACCGGATAAATATGCCCTACTGTCCTATTCAAATGAATTGGATCAATTCGAACATCAGCTTCCCTACAGAACTTTTCTACAGCTCCCTAAGAAAATTAAGCCAGATCGCTGGACAAATGTGACGCACCCTTACAGATTCTGCACTGGGGTTCAAGAAATTAAAGTTATGCCTCTGAGTCACGGGTCCCACCTTTCCATACAGAGTGTTTCACATGCCACACATAAAGCCAATATATATGTGTACATCCAGTTTCTGTATAATTATATCTCATCCCATATGAGGGGGAGATTTATCAAAACCTGTGCAAAGTAAAAGTTGCCCAGTTGCCCATAGCAACCAATCCGATTGCTTCTTTCATTTTGCAGATGCCTTGTTAAAAATGAAAGAAACAAGCTGATTGGTTGCTATTGGCAACTGGGCAACTTTTCCTCTGCACAGGTTTTGATAAATTTCCCTGAATGTCTGTATCCAAAGCGCAGACAAAATGGAAGCAGGACACGTTGCGAACACTAACATAGAACAGTAACTTAATTTGTCAGACTGCCTAATGGCGTATGTGCATTTAGTTCAGTCTATTCTCTTGAAACGTTGATCCAGTGGAGGGCACATTTTCATACCTTATGGGGAAAAAAATCCTTCCTTACTCCAGATCTGTCAATACCAATAAATCCCTAAATGAAAGGCTCGACTCCATAATAAAGTGCATTGTTTTCTGACCAGTGTGCCTCCAGCTGTTGCAAAACGTAACCCCTTCCCGACCCATGGCATACATGTATGTCATGGGTCGGCTCCCATTCTATAACGTGGTGCCACGGCGTGGCCCCTGGTCATAGCGGGTCGGGCCCGGCACCTAGCAACGGCCAGGACCCGTGGCCAATAGCGCGCGGCAGTGATCGCGGTGCCGCGCGCTATTAACCCTTTAGACGCGGCGTTCAAAGTTGAATGCCGAATCTAAAGTGAAAGTAAACTAATGACGGTTAGCTCAGGGAGCTGCTCGGGATCGCCGCGGCAAAATCGCGGCATCCCGAACAGCTTACATGACAGCCGGAGGGTCCCTACCTGCCTCCATGCTGTCCGATCACCGAATGACTGCTCAGTGCCTGAGATCCAGGCATGAGCAGTCAAGCGGCAGAATCATTGATCACTGGTTTCCTATGAGAAACCCGTGATCAATGTAAAAGATCAGTGTGTGCAGTGTTATAGGTCCCTATGGGAGCTATAACATTGCAAAAAAAAAAGTGAAAAAAAAAAGGGAATAAAGATCATTTAACCCCTTCCCTAATAAAAGTTTGAATCACCCCCCTTTTCCTATTTTAAAAAAAACTGTGTAAATAAAAATAAAAACAAACATATGTGGTATCATTAATTAAACCGTACGGTCAATGGCGTACGCGCAAAAAAATTCCAAAATCCAAAAAAGCTTATTTTTGGTCACTTTTTATATCATGAAAAAATGAATAAAAAACGATCAAAAAGTCCAATCATTACAAATATGGTACCGCTAAAATCTTCAGATCACGACGCAAAAAATTAGCCCTCATATCGTCCCATACGCATAAAAATAAAAAAGTTATAGGGGTCAGAAGATGACAGTTTTAAACATATACATTTTCCTGCATGTAGTTATGATTTTTTCCAGAAGTACAATAAAAACAAACCTATATAAGTAGGGGATCATTTTAACCGTATGGACCTACAGAATAAAGAGAAAGTATCATTTTTACCGAAAAATGTACTGCGTAGAAACGGAAGCCCCCAAAAGTTACAAAATTATGTTTTTTCTTCAATTTTGTTGCACAATGAATTTTGTTTCCGTTTCTCTGTAAATTTTTGGGTAAAATTACTGATGTCATTACAAAGTAGAATTGGTGGCGCAAAAAATAAGCCATCATATGGATTTTTAGGTGCAAAATTGAAAGAGTTATGGTTTTTTAAAGGTAAGGAGGAAAAAACGAAAGTGCAAAAATGGAAAAACCCTGGGTCATGAAGGGGTTAAAGTGTACAGTTGTCAAAAAAAAACTTTATATATCATGTAGATAATATCATTATATGTATATTTGTAATATGCATTGGTTAAAAATTGTGTATATTTTTTGGGTGAAAAAATGCTGTCCCTGCAGCTATTGTCTGTGTGCGCCTATGAGGAGTCCAAATACAGGAAGTGAGGGCGGGACAAGCAGGGCTCTGTGCAGACTCCTGGCTTGTCAATCATCCTGATGTATGAGCAAGGAGAATATTATAGAGGAGTGGTCTTCAACCTGCGGACCTCCAGATGATGCAAAACTACAACTCCCAGCATGCCCGGACAGCCAACGGCTGTCCGGGCATGCTGGGAGTTGTAGTTTTGCAACATCTGGAGGTCCGCAGGTTGAAGACCACTGTTATAGAACATCGGTGCACACTGTCCTGCTTTTTCTTAGTGCACAGAGCGCTGCTTGTCCTCTCCTCACTTCCTGTATTTGGACTCCTCAAAGAGACACACATGCAATAGCTGCAGGGACAAAATATATAACAAATTTACATATAATGGTATTATCTACAGTATATAAAAAGTTTTTGTTGACGACAGGTACACTTTAAACTCCCAGGATGCCTGGACATCTGGGTATGCTCGGAGTTGTAGTTTTGCAACAATTGGAGGCACCCTGGTTGGTAAACACTGCTCTGGACTGAGGTGATTAGAGATGAGCGAACTTACAGTAAATTCGATTCGTCACAAACTTCTCGGCTCGGCAGTTGATGACTTATCCTGCATAAATTAGTTCAGCTTTCAGGTGCTCCCGTGGGCTGGAAAAGGTGGATACGGTCCTAGGAGACTCTTTCCTAGGAATGTATCCACCTTTTCCAGCCCACCGGAGCACCGGAAAGCTGAACTAATTTATGCAGGATAAGTCATCAACTGCCGAGCCGTGAAGTTCGTGACTAATCGAATTTACTCTAAGTTCGCTCATCTCTAGAGGTGATGCTTACTTGTTATAGATACCATCCTGGGTATAAAAAATCATGGGACAAATCTCTTTATTGGCTTTTGCTCCATTCAGTTATAAGTCTGCTCCCTCAGACTGCTTTTTTCTAAACTAAATAACCTTAATTTTTGATAATCGTTTTACTGTAGTTCACCCAGCTCCACTATACACAGATTTACTATTGCAAATGCACCAGAGTTTTGGCATAATGGGTGGCAAAAACTGGCTTACATGACATTTTGGTTTGGTGTCAGTTCCACACATAATTTTGCCTAAAAAAAAATAGACACTGCCTATTTAGGTTTTTTTATTTAAATGAAATGGTTAACGAAGGCTTGTGGGGGAGTGTTTTTTGGAATAATTTTTTTTAAAGCGCTGTCATAAATTTTTAACCCCCCAGACTACAGGGAGGGGCACATAAGCTGAAGTCTTACTACACAGCAGCCCCAGCGCTGAAAGTGAGGATAGGCGTGGTGGCGGCGGGGCTTTGCAAACCCCAAGCCACGCCTACCCAAAAGTGCCTGACCGCTTGATAAAATGATTTTATGACTTATAAAACAAGGAAAAGCAGAAATAAAGGTATGGCTACATTCACTTTATGGTCCTCAGTAACAACAGTGTAGTAGTCTGGGGGGTTAAAAAATTATGACAGTTGCACTTTGAACGGTTGTCTGGGAATGATGGGGGTTGTAGTTTAGCAACAATTTACCCCCACCAACAATAGTATTAGCTGGGGAGTCCAGGTCAGCTGGGAGGGTAGGATACCGGCAAGAAGAATCTTGCAAGAAGTCCAGTAAGTTTGTATTGCGGGGCAGTTCCATAGAGTATGTAGTAGCGTATCCCTACTTCCACATCCCCGCCAGCAAGTGTTAGTGGTTGAGCTATACATGTGTGCCAACCTGTCTGGTGTAGAATACCACCTAAGTATTGTTTTCATGGCTGATTCTACATGAGATGAACATTTAAAGTGTCGCTGAATAATTTGAAAAGCCAAGCTAGTCTTGAGCCATCAGGCTTAAAGGGGTACTCCGGTGAAAACCTTTTTTCTTTTAAATCAACTGGTGGCAGAAAGTTAAACATATTTGTAAATTACTTCTATTAATAGATCTTAATCCTTCCAGTACTTATTAGCTGCTGAATGCTACAGAGGAAATTCCTTTCTTTTTGGAACACTGATGACATCACGAGCACAGTGCTCTCTGCTGACATCTCTGTCCATTTTAGCAACCATGCATAGCAGATGCATAGCAGATGCATAGCAGATGCATAGCAGATGCATGCTAAGGGCAGCATTGTGGCTCAGTGGTTAGCAATGCTGCCTTGCAGTGCTGGGGACTTGGGTTCAAATCCCACTAAGGACAACAATAAATAAAGTGTTATTATTATTATAATAATGTCAGCAGAGAGAACTGTGCTCGTGATGTCATCAGAGAGCATTCCAAAAAGAAAATAATTTCCTCTGTAGTATTCAGCAGCTAATAAGTACAGGAAGGATTAAGATTTTTTAATAGAAGTAATTTACAAATATGTTTAACTTTATGCCACCAGTTGATTTAAAAGAAAAAAGGTTTTCACCGGAGTACCCTTTTAAGGCCAATTCCCCATCCCAGCTCCTCAGGAAGTGGATGGGTTGTAAACTAAGGGTATATATTGGCTTCAACCCCTTTTGAGAACCTGAGAGGTAAAGGAATAGGGTTCTGTCTGCTCTTAGACCCAACACCGTCAACCCCTGGATGACATGGCGGATTTGGAGGTACTTAAAAAATTCAGAAGCAAGGAGGGATAGCTGACCACTCACGACTGAAATGTAGATAAAGCCTCTGATTTAAAAAGGTCTCCAATGGTGTCCACGCCACCAACAAAGTCTTAAATCTGCGTGGGGGAGAATCTTTTCCAGTTCCTTTTGGATAGATGTCTGGGGCGGAGTACCCTTCAAAATAAATATAGCCATTACGTGTTATTTACCTGCTGTTTCCGATTTTCTTTACCATACATATATACTGATATTGATAGCAAACTAGGAAATATATCCCGGTGGCAGCTGTGTGATACAAAGTCCCATTTGTGTTTATAGAGATTAGCTAAGACGCAGCGCAGTTATCAGCAGATGTCTGAAGAACCAGACGGCTGCTCCTCAGACATACAGAGCGGGACAAGGACAAAACTTTGTAAATGATATGTGAATTGTCATTTGGCAATACTTTGTAATTTGTCAGATGAACTGAAATACATAGAGCCTAAATCCTTATAATGAGGGGCAGATTAAAGAAGTCAAAAAGTCTGTTTATTCTCCAGAAGAAGGTTGTGACATGATCGCGGATGGATGGAACAGCCAACGCCAAACAGGAAGTTAACTATCTAATAAGGTCAATCATTTGAAGGTCTGTAAAGCCTATGCTGCAACACTAAAACGCATCTATCCTAAATTGTTTATGGTTTGTATTGTGGCCCTTTAAGATATTATGTAGTGCCCAGCCTACCCAAGGATATCAAAAAGTCTATTACTGTGGCTGCCTATTGTGTTACATAGTAATGGACACAAAAGTCCATGTCCATCTGCTTGACCCAAGGTCAACCGACTTTACACACCTTACTGTATAGCTGGATATTTCTCGTCAAGCTATTTAATGGCTAAAAATCTATTTTTGTATAAGAAAATTATGCTAAATAAATAGTAACAATGTTGTGTAAGTTAAAAGCATCCAGTTGTAGTGATGTCTGTAGCATAAAAAACAGGAGTGTGGAGGGCCTGTGATGTTACGTGTGCAGCAATGAGGCTCAAAGGGTGCCACGGCACAATGGGTAACTTTTACTAAACATCGTCTACATAGTTGAGGCACAAATCAGTACCAACAGAGCAGTATCTGAGGTAGATGATGGCGAGGTAGATGGTGTGAACAGTAGATGTTCTTTTAAACAGTTCCTGAGTTGGTAAAAATCCCTGAAGACCTTGGAAAACCAACAGGACACGCTCATCTGACCTGACAAAGACTTCGACTCACTAAGAAGTAAGTCCTTCTGGTCAGGGTAAAGTGCTTGTACAGGATGCTGGTGAGCTTTAGCAACTTTGCTCTAACTCCAGCTTGTAAAACAAATGGTAGAAACCTTAGCAGACTCTACTAACACTTGAGACCATATGCCCTGGGAAAGCTAGACTAATATAGGGAGCTAATCATAATAGCCCCACCTATTTACTAGAAAATTCTGATAAATTCTGGAGAATATTATAAGTATAACTACAGTAATGCTGTCCCACCAGAGGTGGCAGCAGAGAGCAGAAAGTGAGAATAAATGTATGTGAATGCAAATCCAGCAGGAGAAAGTGGGCATTTCTCAGTAGGCATGACACCACTGAAGCCTGCTGGGGGGACCACTTCCACTCTTACATCGTTGCAGTGCTGTGATAAATGGAAGACCTCAAGCTCTGTACATCTTTCAGTGAGGCTCTTTGCATGTTTCAGTGAAGCTCTTTGCAGCTTTCAATCAAGCTCAGTGCAGAGAAGCACTTCCTGAGTTTGGTCTCCTGCCAGGCTGGGAGGAGACCAAACTCACTGTATTTATTGTGGCAGGGAACAGAACAGAGCCACCTAGTGGCTGTATTTTTTCTATTACATTTTAAACATATTTATGTTGATAATTTTAAAAGTAAGTGAATGGGAAAGTATCTGCTAATTACACAAGGAACACTATATTAAAAGTCTTATTTGGTGACAGGTACTCTTTAAAGCCGGGGCCCTGTTCTGGAAATAGCAGGAAGTCCCAGCAATGGGAAACCCTAGGTTAGCAATTATCCCAATACAATATTAGATGTTAATTATAACTTGTCTTTTTTTTTTTTCAAACATAATTTTCTTAAATTTTAAGTTTCATGCAAGAAAAACAATAGAAAACAATCTGAAAAGCTAATTTCCTAATCAAAAGGAACATAAAGGTAATAACAGGGGTGTCTTACAATAGTCATGAGTAGAGATGAGCGAACTTACAGTAAATTCAATTTGTCACAAACTTCTCGGCTCGGCGGTTGCTGACTTTTCCTGCATAAATTAGTTCAGCCTTCAGGTGCTCCGGTGGGCTGGAAAAGGTGGATACATTCCAGGAAAGAGTCTCCTAGGACTGAATCCACCTTTTCCAGCCCATCGGAGCACCTGAAAGCTGAACTAATTTATGCAGGAAAAGTCATCAACTGCCGAGCTGAGAAGTTCGTGACGAATCGAATTTACTGTAAGTTCGCTCATCTCTAGTCATGAGTGATACACCAGAACATTTAGAATGCTTGCCCAGAAAAAGTGGGAAGACGATGGATTACATGATATTTACTCATCACACAAGAGATAACAAGTTATTGAACAAGCATCTCTATGTGGGAAGCTTTAAAACCCCCAGGGTGTTTTTTAAGTCTTCTATAAGATACTATTCTGTGTATTCATACAGTCTGGGTGAAACGTATTTAAAGGGGTTTTCCAGGCATTAACACAGGATAGGGGATAAATGTATGATTGTGGAAGGTCTGACTGCTGAGACTGACTCTTCATGTGATCTCAAGAATGGGTTCTCAAGTCTCCCAGCAGAATGGAGTGGTGGTCATGCATATGTACACACCACCACTTCATTCATTGTCTAGAGAAGCAGGAGAGATAGCCAAGCACTGTAATTGACTATCTCCAGAAGCTCCCATAGGCAATGAATGACAGCAGCTTAATTCTGCCTGGAGACTCAGGACACTGATCTTAAGATCAAAGGAAGTCCCAGCAGTTGGATTGCCACTATTCATACACTTATTCCCTTTTCCTGTTAATAGGGGATGTGTTAATGCATGGAATTACCCTTTAAAGGGGTATTCCAGGGAAAAACTTTTTTTTTTTATATATCAACTGGCTCCAGAAAGTTGAACAGATTTGTAAATTATAGTACATCCAGAGAAATCAGAGCACACTCACCCGGAGTCGGTCGCCGTACCAAGAATTCCAACATCGGTTATACTCGGTCCATCGGGAATATCGCAAGAGATAGAGTAGGGGAGTTCTCAGAAGCCAGCGTGTGAGAACGCCCCCACCCTATCTCCTGCGATATTCCCGATGGACCGAGTATAACCGATGTTGTAATTCTTGGTACGGCGACCGACTCCGGGTGAGTGCGCTCTGAATTCTCTGGATGTACTATATGGAATGTCTTTTTTCTGATAGAGGAGCACCACCCCCAGTATATGTGCAGTCTGTCCCCATGCAAAGACTCGGGTGTTGAGTTTATGTGCCGGATTAGTGGATGATATGGTGTCCGTATGACCGGATTAGTATAGCCTGTAAATAGAGAAAAAAGAGAGGGCCCAGAAAGGCGCCTAGTGCATTACCCTAGGAGGCAAGTGGGACTCCACACAAAGTGGGGACAGGTCAGGGGTCTGTTAGATGGCCGTTCACCTGGAGCGTATATGAAATACGCATATAACCTCAATTGAGGTAATGGTGTAGGAGTCCGTGCAGGCCCGCAGGTCACAGGATAGGTCCAAAGGAGATCCTGAATTGGAACTGGTACAGCAGGAAAAAGATGACCTTTAGCCAGGCCCTCGGAGGGCCAAAAGATGTCACAAGCAAATCATGGGAGTCAATAAAGGTTCAAGCTTTATCTATAGGTAACAATAACGCGTTTCGGGGTTAGCATACCCCCTTCTTCAGATTGACAGATTAGTCATTGACATCTGTGTTCTTTATTCTTTGGGTCAATACGATTAAAATGATACCCATGGCTAGATACTTTTCTATTACTGTTGCGCTTTAAAAAATCGCAAACTTTAACCAAATTAGTATGTTTAAAATCCCCCTATTTTGACGACCTATAACTTTTTCATTTTTCCGTATAAGCGGCGGTATGAGGGCATATTTTTTGCGAGGTGATCTGTACTTTTTATTGCTACCATATTTTCTTATATAAAACTTTTAATAAATTTTTTATAAATTTTTTTGGAATAAAATGTTATAAAAAAGCAGTTATTTTGGACTTTTTTTTTTTACGTTCACGCCGTTCACCATACGGTATCATTAACATTTTATTTTAATAGTTCAGATATTTACGCACGCGGCGATACCAAATATGTATATAAAATATTTTTTAACACTTTTTGGGGGTGAAATAGGGAAAATGGGACAATTTACGTTTTTATTGGGGGAGGGGGTTTTTCTAATTTTTTTTACTTTATTTTTTTATTTTTTTACTTTTATTTTTACACTTTAATAGTCCCCATAGGGGACTATTTATAGCAATCATTCGATTGCTAATCCTGTTCAGTGCTATGTATAGGACATAGCACTGATCAGGGTTATCGGGCATCTTCTGCTCTGGTCTGCGGGAAGGCAGATCAGAGAAGAAGATGCCGGGAAGGCAGCGGAGCAAGGTGAGGGGACCTCCGGCTGCCGTTCTGGATGATCGGATCTCCCCGGCAGCGCTGCGGGTGATCCGATCATCCATTTTAATGACCGCGATGCTGCAGATGCCGTGATCTGTATTGATCACGGCATCTGATGGGTTAATGGCAGACATATATGAAAAAAATGCCCTAGGATAGTAAGGGGCCAAAATCAGATACATTAACTAAACCCCAAGGCCGAAGCCCGGGGTGTAAACCCCTATTGCTTACCCCCTAAAAATTAACTTTTATTGGTGTTTATTAAAATATGTTTCCCCAACAGAAAACCATTAAAACTGACAACCATGTGATCCAAATAAGTCAGTAGATGCGTCTATAGGATCAATGTCCTCTCAGATGTAAGGTAGCCCTGCAGTGGCTGCCTATTGAGGGGATCACACTGGTGTCGCTTAAAACATGAACACAATTGCCGCCTCTACATGTTTCGCCGCCTCCGCGGCTTTCTCAAGAGGCAATGGTGGCAATGGCAGCTGCCAAAATGGCGGAGGGGGTATAAATAACCAATCCCTCTGATGTCATCAATATGGGCCCAGTCATGTTCTCCAATGTAATCCATTGTGACATACATTGCCGCTTGGGCAACCAATGAAGTGTAACTTGTAATCAACACCAGCTGTATGCAAAGATAATTCACCAATGCGGGACCTGAATTACCTGATCCGGCGGTCCCACGTCATGCTCCGTCATCAATTGATGTCAGCACTCGCTACCGACATCATCCAGATGCGCGGCGCATGTCAGAAGCCGTCTGCGGAGAACTTCAACCATCCGCCGGTCTGCTGAAATCAGCTGCGCCTGCGCCAATGTCTCCCCATATATTCGCCGCGCATGCGCTAGAACTTAGAAAAAAACAGTGACTTGATGCTCTCTCTTAGTTAGCAAAAGATTCTAAGTGCCCTAAATCAAACCCCTGCCTAGTATATAAGATACACACGACCAGCTCTTACAAGTACCAATATATAGCTGTCAGAAGGGCACAAGGAGAGAAGGGGGAGAAGGGGGAACACATAATCATTTATCTCACCGTTTAGTCACCTTGTTATGATATAGTCATTTATCTCATCAATTAGTAACCTTGTTACGATGTTCCCATTCAAGAGGTGAATTAACAGAATACCGCGGGGTTGGTAAAAAGAGGAAGGGAAAAAATAAAAAAGTGGGGTATATAATCATTTCACATTGGGCATATAACTTCCTTCTCATGTGCCAGCTTGGAACACAATAAGTAGCTCAATACGAATTCCAACTATTCCTCAAAAAGTAAGGACTAACATTAAACAAAAAGGGGGGGGGAAAAGGTTATGACAGGGCTACCAGTGCGAAAAGGAGTAGAATTATTCCTATTTCTATTAGGTCAATTGCCAACCGGCTGCTACCAAAAATTAGTAAATATAATTTGGGGAAATTAATAATGTGCACTTGTTTTTATTATTTTAGTATATGATCTTATAGAAAAGCTGCGAAAGAAAAACCTTCATTCAGGCCCAACGGTGATTGACTACGTAGTCGCCAAATCCATCTCGCCTCTTCTTGTAAGAGGCGAGTGTCTATGTTACCTTTCCGGGGTCCTAATTTTAATTGGCAAAGACCAGCAAACTTAAGATCCTCCAATCTCCCATTATGTGTTGCGAGCATGTGCCTCGCCAAGGGGGTATCCTTACCCGTTCTAATATTGCTTAGGTGTTGTGAGATCCTCTTCCTTAGCTCTTGGGTTGTTTTTCCCACATAGATTTTGGGACATGTGCATTTGGCCACATAGATGACATTATGTGAGCTGCAGTTGATGAACTGCCTAATTTGATAGGTTCGCTCATCTACCGGATTAATTATCTCTTTAGTCTTGTGAACATGCCGACATAAGTTACAGTGTCCACAGGTATACATACCCACTGTCCTCGTTTGTAGCCAACTCTCCTTATTGGCTGTAGTTCTAAGATGACTGTGTACCAGTTGATCTTTGAGGTTAGGGCCTTTGCGGAATGTCACACTCGGAGTCTTGCCTATGACTGGCAAGAGATCCATGTCTCTTGCCAGTAAATGCCAATGTCGTTTAAGGACAGCCATAACTTGATCTGTATGGCCATCATAGGTGCCAATGCATCTAACTTTTTTAGAAGTATCGGCTACCCTTGTTTCTGTTAGTAGTTGATTCCTTTCTGAGTGACAAGCTCTGTAATAGGCTCTCTTCAGATGCTTACGGGGATAACCCCTCTGTCTGAATCGTTTAAACAGGTTCGAGCTCTCCTGTTGGAAATTGGTTTCTTCAGAACAATTCCTCCTTGCCCTGAGATACTGACCAACCGGGATACTCTTTTTAAGAGACCCCGGGTGCCAGCTATCCCAGTGCAGGAGGGAATTAGTAGAGGTGGGCTTGCGATAGATATCCGTCTGGATATGATTTTCCTCATCGATGTAAATTCTCAAATCCAAGAAATTGATGCTTCTACCTCCGATCTCCGAGGTGAAAGTCATGCCAATATCATTGATATTTAATTTGTTAGTGAACTCCTGAAAGAGTTCAATCGGTCCGTCCCACAATATCAGGACGTCATCTATATATCGTCCAAAAAATAAAATGTGCTCTGTGTATAAACTCAACTCATCAGAAAAAACAAACGTGCTCTCCCACCACCCTAAAAAAAGATTTGCATAATTTGGTGCACATGAAGCCCCCATAGCTGTGCCTTGTGTCTGGTGAAAAAAGGTGCCATTAAATAAGAAATAATTATGTGTAAGAATAAATTCCAAAAGTGCTAAAATGAATTTATTGTGCCCGTGAAAGCGAGTGCTCTTGGTGCTTAAGTATCTGGAGACTGCTGCAAGTCCTAGCTGATGCCGTATATTGCTATAGAGACTCTCAACGTCCAGACTTGTAAGTATGGTGGTATCTGTGACAGTAATGTCTGTCAGTTTGAGGACCGTGTCCTTGGTGTCCCGCAGATAAGAAGGAAGTGTAGTGACAAAGGGTGAAAGTATGTGATCCAAATAAAGACTACCCCCATGTGTGAGACAGTCATTCCCCGAAACTATAGGTCTACCTCTAATGGGAATTGTGGACTTGTGCATTTTAGGTAGTGCGTAAAACGTGGCTATAGTGGGACGGGGATTGAAAATAAATCTAAATTCGTCTTCGGAGATAAATCCATCATCTCTAGCAGTAACCAGAAGGGCCTTGTATTATTGTAGATAGGCTGTAGTAGGATCTGATCTCAGTTTCTCATACTTGGTGTGGTCCGACAGTAAGTCCGTTACCATCTCAATGTATTTTGATCTATCCATAACAACCACATTGCCGCCCTTGTCACTGGGCTTAATCACAATGTCCTCATTGTTTCTCAATGTGGTTAGGGCTAGTTGTTCCTCCTTCTCCAAATTGGAGTTAATTCTTCTCCCTTCTGGTCGGATCTTACTTATCTCTTGAGTGACAATGTCAACAAAGATGTCAATGTTTGGATACTGGGAGAAGCAAGGAGTCAGTTTGGATTTGGGTTTGAGTCCCGTCATTAATGGCAGACATCCGCGGGATCACGGATGTCCGCCATTACGGGCGGGTCCCTGGCTGCGATCAGCAGCGGGAACCTGCCGCGCATGATCCGGGCATCGCTCCGATGCTCACGGTTATGCTTAGGACGTAAATGTATGTCCTGGTGCGTTAAGTACCACCTCACCAGGACGTACATTTACGTCCTGCATCGTTAAGGGTTTAATCCTTTCAATCAGCTGCTGAAGTTGAGTTGTTGTTTTCTGTCTGGCAACAGTGCTCTCTGCTGACATCTCTGCTTGTCTCGGGAACTGAACAGAGTAGAAGAGGTTTGCTCTGGGGATTTGCTTCCAAACTGGGTGGTTCCCGAGACACGTGTCATCAGAGAGCACTTAGACAGAAAAGAACAACTCAGCTTCAGCAGCTCATAAGTACTGAAAGGATTAAGATTTTTTAATAGAAGTAATTTACAAATCTGTTTAACTTTCTGGAGCCAGTTGATATATAAAAAAAAGTTTTTTCCTGGATAACCCCTTTAAGTTATATAGAACTCCAGTTTGTTATCTCCATAGAGAGAAGTAAAATAGAAAAATACATGGGATAATATGCTGATAATTTCCTTAGTGAAGTAGATTACAGCCATAACTTGCAAATGATGAAATGATCCAGAATGTCTATGCAGGAAAATATTCCAATTAATTTGCTCACCAAAGCTTTAACATGAACCACATAAAGATTTATGGGTTAACTTTTGACGCCATGTGTCTTCTGGGAAGATAGCATAGACTCTTTATAGCCTTTTATACCAGAATAATCATTAATAGTTATTTAAGTATCTGTGAATAACCATTAATATTGTGATTTTTTTCCTGGTCAAGGGCAGGTCTTTGGGAGTTGGCTTTCCTTTAACTCATTACTTGGAAACACGGAAAATTGTCAGCATTGTGTTATATATGTATTAACTTTAAGTGTCCCTGTCATTTAAGAAAAAGCTGGCAGACAGACATGTCAAAAGTTTTGAGTTATTGGGGTCTGAGCGTTATGTGCTATAAGTTTATAGAAGTATATGGTACTATCATACATTGAAAATTGTCATATACATAAGTTAACAAAAAAATATACAGTATAGTTTAGGGGTATATGCAGGTTTTTTTGTTAAGGTGGAGTTGTGAAAAAAAATTGTCACACATATTGTCACATATGGTTACTAAACACGAAGGGGGAGATTTATCAATGTTTCCTTATGTATTCCTTTTTTTTAGCAATTTTTCTCGTACAATTTTTTTGCTTATGTGCGACTTATTTATTAACTTGTTTCACGTAAGCAATTTTTTTTCACGTAAGTAATTTTTTTTTTACGTAAACAATTTTTATTTTTTTTTTTTGTGCTTTGGTAGTGGCTTTTTCTGCTCCATGTCTGAGCTGGAGTAAATTTAGTAAGTTTCTTCATGCGATGCGACTTTTTTGTGGCTTTATATGTCAACAGAACAAGAGACCAGTATATGGAGGGTTAATTTCCAAAATTAATTCCTATAGACCATCAAGGATGGCCCAGTAAAGTACCCATTCTTCCCATACAACATCTATTATAATAAAAGTGCAATCTCTATTGATAGTTGCGCACGAAGAGTTAATTTAAAATCACAGGTGCCAAATAGCTCTTTCTTATCTGTATGCATATATACCGTATATACTCGAGTATAAGCCGACCCGAGTATAAGCCGAGACCCCTAATTTCAACCCAAAATCCCAGGAAAAGTTATTGACTCGAGTATAAGCCTAGGGTGGGAAATACCTCATCCCCCCCTGTCATCATCCAGACCCGTCATTAACATCCTCATCATCATCCCCTTGTCATCATCCCACACATCCCCCCTTCATCATCCCACACATCCCCCCTTCATCATCCCCTTGTCATCATCCCACACATCCCCCCTTCATCATCCCCTTATCATCCCGCACATCCCCCCTTCATCATCCCCTTATCATCCCACACATCCCCCCTTCATCATCCCCTTGTAATCATCCCACACCCCCCCTTCATCATCCCCTTGTCATCATCCCCACCCCCCTTCATCATCCCCACACCCCCCCTTCATCATCCTCTTCTCATCATTCGCCCTCAGTGGTCTTCATCCTGCGGACCTCCAGAGGTTTCAAAACTACAACTCCCAGCAAGCCCGGGCAGCCATCGGCTGTCCGGACTTGCTGGGAGTTGTAGTTTTGAAACCACCGGAGGTCCGCAGGTTGAAGACCACTGCGGCCTTCAACATCATCCAGCCCCCTCTCACCCCCTTTAGTTCTGAGTACTCACCTCCGCTCGGCGCTGGTCCGGTCCTGCAGGGCTGTCCGGTGAGGAGGTGGTCCGGTGGGATACTGGTTCCGGGCTGCTATCTTCACCGGGGGCGCCTCTTCTCCGCGCTTCCGGCCCGGAATAGAGGCGTTGCCTTGACAACGACGCAGAAGTACGTTGGCAATGAACGCACCTCTGCGTCGTTGTCAAGGCAACGTGACTATTCTGAGGCCGGGCCCGAAGCGCTTAGAAGAGGCCTCCCCGGTGAAGATAGCAGCCCGGAACCACTATCCCACCGGACCACCTCCTCACCGGACAGTCCTGCAGCACCGGACCAGCGCCGAGCGGAGGGGAGTACTGTACAGAACTAAAGGGGGTGAGAGGGGGCTGGATGATGTTGAAGGCCGCAGTGGTCTTCAACCTGCGGACCTCCGGAGGTTTCAAAACTACAACTCCCAGCAAACCCGGACAGCCGATGGCTGCCCTGGCTTGCTGGGAGTTGTAGTTTTGAAACCTCTGGAAGTCCGCAGGTTGAAGACCACTGCGGGTGGGGGAGTTCACCCGAGTATAAGCCGAGGGGGGTGTTTTCAGCACGAAAAATCGTGCTGAAAAACTCGGCTTATACTCGAGTATATACGGTATGCTGACCATCAGCATTGCCCGCTTACCTCTTGATAAAGCCGCATCACGGCGAAACATGTCGAGGGGGGCAGTGTAAAAGGTTTTAAAATTGTGTAGCCATTAGTATTCCTGATCAGCATCTGGATTGCACTGCAGGCCTTCCAGAGCTGAGAACTCAAATTTTTTTGTGGCTTTCGCACTTAATAAATCTCTGACCGTTGCAAGTCAAAAATCACTTTTTGCTTTGGTAAGCAAGTTTCTCTTTTTTTTTTTTTTTTTGCTTATGGCACTGCATGGCATTTTCCCTGTAGATAAGCCCCAGTTAGTAGCTTCCCCCTATAGATGCCCCTCCATGAGTAAATCTCACCTGTAAATGGCCCCCAGAAGGTTGTTTTCCCCTGTAGATATCCTCGAGTAGGTAGGTTCCAATTCACACGGCAGATTTTCCGCTGGGAACATTCTGCTATCTGGATTCTTTCAAAATAATGAGAATTTTCATTCTTTTACCAGAATCTGCTCAGAAATGCATGGAGTGCACGTTTAAACGGTCCTAGTGCCAACTGATATTGGTGCCCACTGCTGCTTACAGAATTTCCAAGCAGAATTATTAAGCTAGATTATACTCAGAAATTCTGTGAATGGGCCCTAAGGGGCCATTAAATTTAATTCACTGGCTAGGAGAAAGCAATGTAGTGAGGCACATCTCTAGAAGAGTAGAGATATACTTTATGCCTATATTCCCAGACTGTAAATTAAAGGGTACCTATCATCAAAAAGTTTTATATGTTAAAGATGAATGCCTAATTAATCGCTTTCTAATAGGATGTTATAATAAAAATTCATTATTTTTATGTTTATTTTCAATGTAAAAAACTCACCACTAGGGGTCTCCCTGGCAGTCCTGGCCGCAAGGCTTTGTATTGATTTCGGACTCATGGGATTCGTCCGAAATCTGACTGCAGCCAGCACACGTACAAGCTCAGCGCAGCTCCCGGCCTGTCAATCAGGCGGGAGCGAGCGTTGTGCTCATAACACAGCAGGGCGCGCTCCTGACACGGCCAAATGTCAGTGCAGTGCTGCCCTGGATCTCCAACGCCTGCACACACCACGACCCCCATCCCCGTTATTGCATGCGGGATCGCAGCACTACAATCCCCAACCCCCCATGATTACAAACAGGCCGCAGCACCCGACACAGCCGGCCGTGCAGTGATACAACCACCCCCTTCCCTGATTACAAGGTACAAATTACCGGCTGCAGGGCCTGACATCACCGGCCACAGTGCCCGCCGCCGCTCTCATCCCTGGGGGCAGCCTGTGAATGGAATGACCTCAGCCAGCAGCTTTGCTACTCCCCCTTCCTCCCTCACAGACTGCAGTGAAGTGAGCAACAAAGAATGCACTATTAAAGGTAAGAAAAGTGGTTTTAGAAATAAAATAAAAAGGTAGGATTAGAGTCAGGAAGAGTCAGGGACAGATGGGGGTGGGGGGGAGCATTTAGGGACAGATGAGTTCATGATAAGTACTCTATAAAACCCCTTAAGGACCAGGCCAATTTTATTTTTGCATTTTCGTTTTTTCCTCCTCGCCTTCAAAAAATCGTAACTCTTTTAGATTTTCATCCACAGGCTTGTTTTTTGCACGACCAGTTGTCCTTTGTAATACCATAAAATGTATGGTGCAACCAAAAATACTATTTGTGTGGGGAAATTAAAAAGAAAACCACAATTTAGCAAATTTTGGAAGATTTCGCCTTCGGTAAAAATGACATGTGTTCTTTATTCTGTGGGTCAATACAATTAAAATGATACCCATGATTACATACTTTTCTTTTATTGTTGCACTAAAAAAAACGCAAACTTTTTAACCAAATGAGTATGTTTACGTTTGGGGGTAAAATGGGAAAAAGGGACATTTTACATTTTCATTGGGGGAGGGGATTCTTCAAATTATTTTTTTTTAACTTTTTTAAACTTTTTTTTACTTTTTTTTTTTTTAAACTTTAATAGTCCCCATAGGGGACTATTTAAAGGAATCAGTTGATTGCTAATACTGTTCAGTGCTATGCATAGTACATATCACTGAGCAGTGTTATCGGCTATCTTTTGCTCTGGTCTGCTTGATCTCATCAGACCAAAGCAGAAGAAGGTGGCGGAGGCAGGTGAGGAGACCTCCGTCTGCAATGTTAGCTGATCTGATCCCTGCAGCCGTGCCACGGGTGATGAGATCAGCATAAAATGTAGCCACGCTGCCGCAGACGCCGTGATCTGTATTGACCTGCCGCAGATGACCCGATCCTCGCTCTGATGCTCACTGTCATATACAGGATGTAATTGTACGTCCTGCTGCGCAAAGTCCTGCCGCACCAGGACGTAGATTTATTACATTGCAGGTATCAAATTTTATTACTGAATAATGATTCATGTATTTGGGGTAGACTAATGCAATAATAAGTCCAGTGCACACACTTTCTATAATCCTTTGCTCTCTTTGGAGCTGATCATTCAGTCACCAATAAAGAGACATTAAAAACACTGCAGCTTGATAGCATTTGCTGTTACATTACTATGACAAAGCTTCTATTGGCCAATAATTGTCGCGATCAGTTCTTCTTAGCTGTGTGTTATAAATAGCGTGCAGCTTCTTGTGTTGTGTAAGAGCTGGATTTCTGGATGCAGACAATGCCTATTTGTATAGTTATCACAAATAAATAAAGGCTTGGACACTGCGATAAGATGGGTTCAGCTCTGCTAGCACGACAAAAAAGTAGCTTTCTGAACATGAAGTGGATTGGATGAGAAAGAACCCACATAAACCCTGCACATAAACACATGGATAAGACTGGCATAGGAAATGTTATCCACTGTACCTCATGGTGCATACTGTATCTCTATAAAGATATATGCTATCAGGAAAAGAAATCATGTGGACAAACAACTATAAAGTGCACATTAAAAATATATACTCCTCCTCCTCTTTTTCAAGCTAAGAAATAGTTTTTAATGGGATTCTGCTGCACCAGAAAACTGCACTTTCAAATATAAATTTTTTGGGATGGGGGGGGGGGGGGGCAGGTTCAAAAAAGAATTGTAAAATTGCAGTTTTTTTTTTCCCCCCTCACAAATAATATTTTTCTGTTTGTGCCATATATTTTATTGTAAAATGAAAGGTGTCATTAAGAAGAACAATTAGTCACACAAACAAATCCCTTATATGGCTCAGCAGGCTCTCTAAGCAGATCAGACACGGACCTGCACAAGGTGAGGGGAACTCCTGCAGGCATTTAAACTAATCAGATATATATGTTGCGGGGGGCTGATCGGGCAGGGGGACATTGTGACTCTTAAGTGCCATGGTCACTATTGATAATGGTACATAGGGGTTAATGACTGATAACGGCGAGATTGCCATTGTCCATCATTAAGGGCGTTCCCGTATGCCAGCCGGACCCGGCCCGTATCTCATTCATTTCAATGAGCCGACCGAGTCATATAGTGACTCCAGTCGGCAAATTTTTGCCCTGTATCCCGTTTTGTGACCGGACCTAAAACCGAGACCGCTGAGACCCCACCAATCCTGAAAATGGGAACATAATAGCCCCAAGAATGACTGAAGTGCACCGCGTGTGCACAGCCATTGCCCTATTCCAGGGGTCTCAAACTGGCGGCCCTCCAGATGTTGCAAAACTTCAACTCCCAGCATTCCCGAGAGCCATTAGCTGCAGCAAATAGCTGTCTGGGCATGTCCAGGCATGCTGGGAATTGAAGTTTTGCAACATTTGGAGGGCCACCAGTTTGAGACCCCTGCCCTATTCATTGCCAATGGGGCCGCTGAAGGTTTCTGAGTTTAGCGATAGGAAATGTTTGTCAGCCCCATAGGGTATAAATGGAGCCGTGACTGTGGTGACCCACGGTGTAGCGGTGTGAGTGGTGGGATCAGATGGTATGAACCCCGAGAGCAAGATGTTGTTAAATCCCTAGTGTTCGTGACGCCAGTGTGGTTTCTGGATCTGGTTCTGGAACACCACAAGCCTGGTTTCTCTGCTATCCCAGTTGCTAGTAGTGAAATGAGAGTCCACAACCAGTTATGGTCAAACGGAGGCTTCACTGAGTATAAGACAGATGGAATTATCTTCACAGCTAATGCCAGATTTTCCAGAGAGGGGGCCAGGATCCAGAAGGACCTCGCAGCTTGCTGGACCAATATACTTGTAAATAACTTTACTTGAGATTGGACTTGACTTGACTATATGCAGGACTTGACTAGTTTCAGTGACAGCAGACATAGGCTTGAGACTTACTGAAATGACTGTAGCTTTTGGGGCCTTCCAGATGCTGATCACTTGCACTGAGATCTCCGGTGTTTGCTGTGCTCAGTAAGGTAGCAGGTGGTAAGAGCTAAGAGAGAGAATTGTAATGGTCGCCCCTTTTTATAGTGGGGGGCTGGACTAAAGCCCATTGGTTAAGCTGCGGGTCATAGGTTAAGCTGGTGCTCTCTGGGAGAACACGTGATAAGAAATCATGTGACTGCATAACATAACATGTGACAGACTAACACAGGTCCTTGAGACCTCCCACAGGTCCTTTGTACAATCTATACATAAGGATACTGTCTAGACATTAAAGTGATATACACAACATTATGGAACAACAGGGGGAGACCCTGCAGGGGAGCCCCCAGGTCACTGAGGATCTAAACCTGACAGGGCCTAAGGGTAGTACAGGACCATGTCCTATACTGGGATATCACATGACCACACATGCATAGTTTGTTCCATTAATTCCTGGGACAGTTATGTCCCCTTTCTCGAGATCTATGGGGTCTCGGATACCACCGACCAGCTTGTAATCCCCTATCCTATGTATAGGGGTCAACAAGCTTAAATAGGACAACCCCTTTAATCATTGGGCTGTGCTCATATAAGTCAGTATATGTAGTTTGCCCATACAGTGCTCTACAGACCCATGTTATTTCTGGATAGCTGTGGTCCAGTAAGCTTGGACATCGAATTCCAATTCACACATTGAATGGTTTGTTCACATGCATGTATTTTACTGTGGAGTTTGCAGCAGATATTCCAAAATCCGCACATGTGAACGTACCCTAAAGGGGTTATCCAGAATTAGAAAAACATAGCAGCTTTCTCCTAAAAAATGCCCAACTCTTCTCTACAGGCTGTGTGTGGTATTGCAACTCAGCTCCATTTACTAATCCCTCGAGTGGTGCTGTTTCTGGAAGAATCCAGCCATGTTTTTCCAATCTAGGATAACCCCTATAACTAGTTTAATATAAGACCAGTTAATTTATTTCTTTACATATAATGATATGGTTATCTAGAATAAAATCAAAACAGCTCAAGGGGCTTAACCCCCTAAACGCCCCTTCTGTCCAGTTATCGGCTAGAATCGGCCAGCTGTGTGATCAGGTTATATTGTAATTTACTTTCTTGCCCGATACGCAGTTGCCAAGAGGAAATAGCCCTAAAATGGCCCTATAATGTTTACTGTTGCGTGTCACACATATAAAATCTATTAATATGTAACTATTTCATTTCTTTTGACAACAGTACATCCATGCCATAAGAATATTTTGTAAATACCATTCCTATTATTGCTGGTACACGGATGCCACAGTAATAGAGCCTGCCTCTTGTCCTTTACTCAGTAGTATTGTGTGTTCTGATTTAACATTCTTGTTGAAGACACAATGGTCCCTGTCATTGTCCAGGCTCCAATTACACTTTATGAGATATTTTTATTTTTTATCTTTTTTTGTTTTACTATGTTTCGTGTGAAGGAGTCATACTATAAGGCTGCCCGATAAGATATTGACAGTATCATTTAATTCAGGGAATGGCTGGATGATTCATTGGATCCTGTTAAGTATTAACAAGACTGCGAGGAAAAATGTGAGGAAGAAGAGAAGACTGCTGCAGACTATGCAAAGATGTTTACACTGTAACCATATGGGTAATATATGAAGTTAAATGCAAAATCAGATAATTATATGTTAAAGGGGTACTCCGGTGGAAAACTTTTATTTATTTTTTAAATCAGCTGGTGCCAGAAAGTTAAACAGATTTGTAAATTACTTCTATTAAAAAATCTTAATCCTTCCAGTACTTATTAGCTGCTGAATACTACAGAGGAAATTCTTTTCTTTTTGTAACCCGGTGCTCTCTGCTGAATCACAAGCACAATGCTCTCTGCTGACATCTCTGTGCATTTTAGGAACTGACCAGAGCAGCATATGTTTGCTATGGGGATTTTCTCCTAATCTAGACAGTTCTTAAAATGGACAGAGATGTCAGCAGAGAGCACTGTGCTCGTGATGTCGGCAGAGAGCTCTGTGTTCCAAAAAGAAAATCATTTCCTCTGTAGTATTCAGCAGCTAATAAGTACTGGAAGGATTAAGATTTTTAAATAGAAGTAATTTACAAATCTGTTTAACTTTCTGGCACCCTTTAAGGAGGCATTAAAAGGAATATACAGCGGTAGAAAACTGATAGTATCCGCCAGACAAGCCATCAATATTAGATCATCAGCAGGGGCGGATCCAGAGTCTAGTCTCTTGAGGCGCACTATTGGAATATTTTGTGTTAGTAGACAGAAAATAAGGTGTTGTATAAGGAACTCACAGGTATGTGATGCTGCCAGGTAGGTAGTGTCCCCCAGGTAGGTAGTACCCCTTGTAGGTGATGCCCCCAGTAGGTAGTGGCCCCTAGTAGGTCATGTCCCCCAGGTAGGTATTCATGCCCCCTGTAGGTAAATCCCCCAGATAGCTGTCCCCTGTATGAAAACCCCCATATAATCTATGTAGATAGTAGGTAGCCCCCTATTAGCTTCGTAGTTAGTCCCCATATTACCTAGGCAGGAACGTAGTAGATAGTCCCCTATGTTAGCTAGGCAGCAGAAGTCCCCCAAATTAGCTAGGCAGCAGGCAGGGGCATAGCTAGAAGCTCATTCTGCTATAAAAAAATGTTTTTTTAAGCTGGAAGTCAATAGGTATGTGCTCAGGGCTACTTATTTATTTTTCTATCGCAGCATCCCCTGGGTATGGTGTTTTTTTCATGAAATTGTTGCATTTTAGAAACAAACTGCAGCAAAAATGCAATGTGTATATAATGATGAAAGAATCACATGACTTCACAAAAACTGCATCTTGGGAGTAAAAATTTGGGGGAAGTTTTTATTTATTTATTTTTTCTAGCCAAAAGAAAGGCCAAACAGAAGTTTTGTGCAATCCCAACCTATAACAGGCAGTCTATTAATCTGTCAGCCATAGCAGGTCAGGGGGTCTTTGCTAATCAACTGAAAAGGTGCATTCACAGCAAATTTTGTGGCCCCAGGGCACAGATCCAGCTGAATGAAAACTGCGGCAGACCACATTTTTCAGTCCAGGCAAAAAGTTGGATATGGTCAGAAAATGACCTGAACCTAGCTGACTTTGAGTCAATGGATTGAATGGGGTATGGCACAGATCTCCTGCCCCCCAAGCATAAAACGTGGTGTGAATGCACTCTTATATAACTACCGGACATGGGGGGGGGGGGGGGGGGAGATTTATCAAAACCTGTCCAGAGGAAAAGTTGCCCATAGCAACCAATCAGATCGCTTCTTTCATTTTGTAGAGGCCTTGTTAAAAATGAAAGAAGTGTTGTGGCCCAGTACGGGAGGTGTTAGCCCATACCTTCACTGCCCTGTCAGGCAGCATCCTTCAGTGTCCCCAGGGCCCCCTGCATTAGTTTCCCCATTGTAAGGGTGCGTTCACACGGAGTAAATGAAGAGGAATTCACGCCGAAAAATTTAGGGGCGGAAAAAATAATTTTATGGGGGAGAAAGAAGTGAAGGGTTTTTCAGCCATTTCCACATGAATTCCGTGCACAATTAATTTTTTTACGATTGACTTCTATTGATTTCTGCTAGCGGATTCCGCTTGAAGAATAAACATGCTCATTCTTCAAGTGGAACGTAATTCAGCGTCGGAATTCCGCTAGCAGAATTTCCGCAGTGTGAACAGGACAGCAGAAAAAACATTAAAGTCAATGGGCAGAGGAGATGTGAATTAATTTGGAGCGGAGAATTCAAGAGGAATTACTCGAGTAAATTCCTCTTGAATTACTCCGTGTGAACGCACCCTAAATATGTTGTACTGTATAAAATGTGTTATCACTTTAAGAGTTATACCATGTGATATATCATGTGATTGTTACCCAGGAGGTATCAATGACCAGGTGACCCAAAGAGTGACATATGGGTTCCCTGCTGGTCTCCCCATATAAGCCCTGGGTGGTGCTAGCTCTCTCTCTCTCTCTTTCTCTCTCTCTCTCTTTCTCTCTCTCTCTCTCTCTCTCTCTCTCTCTCTTTTTTTCTTTTTGCTCTTTGGAGATAAGTCTTTGCTGAGGTCAGTCGTGCCTAGTGTGTGTGTCCAGAGTGTTGGAGGCCTCATAGTCATGTCCTGCAGTTACCATCAAATACAAGTAAGCTAAACCTGCAGAATTGCCCGTTATCAGTCAAGTCAAATTGTCAAGCAAGGTGGCCTGCACTAAATTGTCTACTACTACTACAAGTCCCAGCAAGCCCTTAAGGGCTCTGAGTCACTGGTCACCTCCGTGGGCCCTGGCTGAACTGTATAGACTTTACTATCTGTCTACCCTCAATAAAGCTACCGTTATCCGTAACTTGGCACCGGAGTAATTATTGCCCCCGTGCCCAGCCCAGGATCTAGCGGAATTACCTTCAAATGGTTTTGAGGATAAATCACGCCCTGGCGTCACGAATAAAAGGGGTTAAGGCCATCTGCCCCTAGGGTAACAACATCTGATCTCATCACACCCCGTTATCACAGAAGCGAGGTGATTGGTTGCTATGGGCAACTGGGCAACTTTTCCTTTGCACAGGTTTTGATAAATTTCCCCCATTGGTACATGATAAAGAGCTGCTGCCTTCAGTCACATCTATGTATGTAATCTATGGGGAGCTTCTCATGTGGTGGCCCAGTACAGGAGTTGCACCCCTGTACAATTGCTGCCCTCTCAGGCAGACTCTATTCAGTGACTCCTGCCCCCCCCTTTTGACTGTGTTCCCTAAGTAGTTAACTACCACCTGTGTTATCTATTGTAATGTATGTAACATGCCATATACCTTTAACCCCTTAAGGACCTAGGGCATACAGGTACGCCCTGGCTCCCTGGGACTGAAGGACCCAAGGCGTACCTGTATGCCCGTGGGAATTTCGGTCCTTGCTGGGCAGGACCGGAGCGGGACGCCTGCTGAAATTTGTTCAGCAGGCATCCCGTGACAATGCTTGGGGGGATACTGAGACACCAATTCAGATGGGCTATTTGCGGCGATTCTGGGCAGCTCCGACCATCCTGAAGGATAGGAGCGAGGTGGCAGGGGTGCCACTTCCTTATATCCCCTGCGATTGGCCGGTCAGGACTGACCAGCGAATCGCAAGGCAGGGGCAGGGTGAACGTTAAGATCTACCGCTCTGCCCGCCCCTAGAATTCCAGACAGAGCGGGGGAAGATGGCGGCAGGGGCAGTTGATGCAGGGGGACCAGTGGCAGGTACCTCAGAAGCACACGGGGACCTGGACCAACGAGTGGAGCGGGCAGTGGAGAGGACCGGCAGGCAAATGGAGGCAGCAGCGTCCGAGGCAGCAGTGAAGATCCCTGTAAAGTGATCTTCACTGCTGCTTCTAGGACTTTCAAAACTACTGGCAGTTGTAGTTTTGCAACATCTGGAGGGCCACAGTTTGAAGACCAATGTGAAGTGGTCTCCAAACTGTGTACTTCCAGATGTTGCAAAACTACAACTCTCAGCATGCCCAGACAGTCCAGGTATGCTGGAGTTGTAGTTCTGTAACATCTGGCCCTTCAGATGTTGCAGAACTACAACTCCAGGCATGCCTGGACAGTCTCAGTATGCTGAGAGTTGTAGTTTTGAAACATCTGGAAGGGCACAGATTGGAGACCACTATACAGTGGTGTCCAAACTGTAGCCCTCCAGATGTTGCAATACTTCAACTCCAAGCATGCCCAGACAGTCCAGGTATGTTGGGAGTTGTAGTTCTGTAACATTTGGCCCTTCAGATGTTGCATAATTAAAAATCCCAGCATGCCTGGACAGTCTCAGCATGCTGGGAGTTGTAGTTTTGAAACATCTGGAAGGGCACAGATTGGAGACCACTATACAGTGGTGTCCAAAGTGTAGCCCTCCAGATGTTGCAATACTTCAACTCCAAGCATGCCGAGACTGTCCAGGCATGCTGAGAGTTGTAGTTCGGCAACATCTGGCCCTTTCAGATGTTGCCGAACTACAACTCCCAGGATGCCTGGGCAGTCTGAGCATGCTTAGAGTTGAAGTTTTGCAACATGTGGAGGGCTACAGTTTGGAGACCACTGCACTATGGTCTCCAAACTGTTCTCCTCCAGTTGTTGTATAACTACAACTCCCAACAGGCCCTTTGGCTGTCTGGGCATGCTGGGAGCTGTAGTTTTGCAACAACTGGAGGCACACTGGTTGGGAAACATTATCTGTTTCCTAACTCAGTGTTTCCCAACCTGTGTGCCTCCAGCTGGTACAAAACTATAACTCCGAGCATGCACTGACAGACCATGCATGCTGGGAGTTGTAGTTTTGCAACAGCTGGAGAAACACGGGTTGGGAAACACTGAGTTAAGTAACAAACTCTGTGTTTTGCAGCCAGTATGCCTCCAGCTGTTGCATAACTACAGACCCCAGCATGCACAGACAGCCAAAGGGCATGCTGGAAGTTGTAGTATTATGCATCCAGCTGTTGCATAACCACAAGTCCCAGCATGCCCTTCTGCTGTCACTGCATGCTGAGAGTTGTAGTTGCAATAGCTGAAGGTACACTGGTTGCGAAACACAGAGAGTTTGTTACCTATCAAAGTGTTTTGCAACCAGTGTGCCTCCAGCTGTTGCAAACTATAACTCCCAGCATGCACTGATAGACCGTACATACTGGTAGTTGTAGTTTTGCAACAGCTGGAGACACACCACAGCGGTTGCGAAACACTGAGTTAAGTAACAAACTGTGCTTTGCAACCAGTGTTCCTCCAGCTGTTGCATAACTACAACCCCCAGCATGCACAGACAGCCAAAGGGTTGTAATTTTGCAACAGCTGGAGGTTTGCGCCCCCCCCCCCCCATGTGAACAGGGTATATTCACACGGGCGGGGGGTTTACAGTGAGTTTCTTTCTGCAAGTTTGAGATGCAGCAAATTTTCTGCTGCAGCTCAAACTCCCAGCGAGAAACCGTAAAAATGAAAAACATCTGGTACGGCAGTGTTTCTAAAACAAAGCCTCCAGCTGTTGCAAAACAACAACTCCCAGTAATGCCGGACAGCCATTGACTGTCCAGGCTTGCTGGGAGTTTTGCAACAGCTGGAGGCACACTCTTTGGGAAACACTGCCATAGGGTAATTTTGGTATTGGAGGCAAGTCTAATTCTTGCATACGGGTCCGTCCCTATGCAAATCCCTAATTTAGGCCTCAAATACGGGTGGCGCTCTTTCACTTTGGAGCCCTTTCATATTTCAAGGCAACAGTTTAGGCAACAGTTTAGGGCCACATATGACAAACACAAAAAAAAAACACCCACATGTGACCCCATTTTGGAAACTACACCCCACAGAACTTGACAAGGGGTATAGTGAGCCTTAACACCCCACAGGTGTTTAAAGAATTTTTGTTAAAATTATTTTTTACAAAGGGGTAATAGGAAAAAAGCCCCCCCCCATCATTTGTAACCCCATCTCTTCTGAGTATATAAATACCCCATATGTGGATGTAAAGTGCTCTGCTGGTGCACTACATGGGTCAAAAGAGAAGTAACTCCATTGGGCTTTTGTTCAACAGTTTTTTTATTAAATAATTTTTCTTTAAACGGGTTCTCCCAAAGGATGGGTGATAAGATGCCTGATCGCAGGAGTCCCGCCGCTGGGGACTCCCGCTCCAGGTCTGATTACTGTCGATCACAGGGCCGGCGGCCTGTTTGACGTCACGCCTCCGCCCCTGTGTGACCTCACGCTCCGCCCCTCAATGCAACCCTCCCGTGGGCTTGCATTGAGGGGCGGAGTGTGACGTCACACGGGGGCGTAGGCGTGACATCACATGCCGCCGGCCTTGTGGTCATACATAATAAGAATGATTACAAACGGGGTGCCGCGTGCAAGATCACGGGGGTCCCAAGCAGCGGGACTCCCGCAATCAGGCATCTTATCCCCTATCCTTTGGATAGGGGATAAGATGTCTAAGCACCGGAGAACTCCTTTAAAACAGATATTTAACAGTAAAGAAAATATAAGTACGTAAAATTATAAACAAAGGTCATTACATATTAAAAAGACCACGTTACAATATGTTAATCTGCATAGATCCGGCTGTCAAGATGTTGTCAAGTCCAGATTTTCTCAGTTCGGCTCTGTGAGTTTCCGGGGAAGGCCCCACATCAGGGACATTGAGCATAGATAGAAGCTGTTATCTGATAAATAATGAAGCTAGGATTTTATGAAGTGATATTAGAATTAGAGGGTACTAGTAATATCTCTAGACTTCCTCACAATTCGGATCTATTACACCTCAGCTGATGATCAGTAATCCAGGTAACATGCAATGAAGAACATATAAAATAATGTACATAAAAAGCAGGTAGAAGGTTTGTAAGAGGTAGAACGGGGGGAAAGTTATATAGAGAAAGAGACAGGTAAGTAGGGAAGATATAGAGAATAAAGATGAGGTATCTGCTCGGCTCCAGCTCCTCGAGGTCCGTCCACCGCCTCAGACCACTCTCAGGGATTCCACATATTCATCCCACTGGCGCCACAATGTCTGGAAAGGATCCAATCTGTTTTCTATCATAGCGGACATATTTTCCATTCTCCGTATATCTGCGATTTTATTTAGTAGCATCTGGAATGGGGGGCTTTCAGTTTTCCTCCACCATTGAGCCCATTTGCCATTTTAATTTAAAAATGTAATTTTTCATTTGCACAGCCCACTGTTCCAAAGATCTGTCAAACGCATGTGGGGTATAAAAGCTCACTGCACCCCTTATTACATTCCGTGAGGTGTGTAGTTTCCGAAATAGGGTCACATGTGGGGCGGCGCCATGCAGGCTTTTTAAACGCACATGGCCCCCGACTTCCATTCCAACAAATTATCTCTCCAAAAGCCCAATGGCGCTTCTTCTCTTCTGAGCATTGTAGTTCGCCCGCAGAGCACTTTACATCCACACTTGGGGTATTTCCATACTCAGAAGAAATGGGGTAATGAATTTTGGGGGGAATTTTCTTCTATAAACTCTTGTAAAAATGGTAAATTTGGGGGGGGGGGAACTGCATTTTAGTGAAAAAAAAATGTATTTACACATCCGACTTTAACGAAAAGTTGTCAAACACCTGTGAGGTGTTAAAGCTCACTGTACCACTTGTTATGTGCCTTGAGGAGTGTAGTTTTTTTTTTTTTTTTTGCTGTCCTGGCACCATAGGGGCTTCCTAAATTGGACATGCCCCCCCAAAAACCATTTCAGCTAAATTTGCTTTCAAAAAGCCAAATGTGACCCCTTCTCTTTGGAGCATTGTAGTGTGTTAGCAGAGCACATGATGTTTACACATGGGATATTTCCATACTCAGAAGAGATGGGGTTACAAATTTTGGGGGGCATTTTCTCTTATTACCCCTTGTAAAAATGTAAAATTTGGGGAAAACCAGCATTTTAGTGAAAAAATAATTCAGTGAGTGTTAAGGCTCACTGGACCACTTGTTACGTTCCTTGAGGGGTGTAGTTTCCAAAATGTATGCCATGTTTTTTTTATTTTATTTTTATTTATTTTTTGCTGTTCTGGCACCATAGGGGCTTCCTAAATGTGACATGCCCCCCAAAAACCATTTCAGAAGATCTCACTCTCCAAAATCCCATACAGTACTTTACATCCACATATGAGGTATTTCCTTACTCGAGAGAAATTGGGTTACACATTTTAGGGGGGTTTCTCTCCTTTTACCCCTTGTAAAAATTCTAAAACTTGGTCTTCAAGAACATGTGAGTGTAAAAAATGTTCTCCTTCCCTTTGCTGCTATTCCTGTGAAGATAAAGTAGACATATTGTATATGTGAATCCTAAAGCCTACCACGCAGCCACGCATCCACAAGTCCACTACCCCACAGGTGAACATCAAAACTTGGTAAGCTATGGGATGAAGTCTGTCTAGTTAGTCTCAGTCAAGTCAGTCAAGATCAATCTGTGTCAACTCAGCATGGTCCTGCATCAAATTATCCAAGTCCACTACAAGTCCCAGCGAGCCCCAAGGTCTCTGAAGTCACTGGTCATCTCCATGGCCTAGCTAAACTGTTAAGACTGTTACACCTGTCTACCTCAGTAAAGCTGCCGTTGTTCCGCAACTTTGCGTCAGAGAAATGATTTGCCCCCGTGTCTAGCCCAGGATCCAGCAGTATACATTCGGATGATGAAGAGGTTAAACCACTTCCTGGATTCACAAACACAAGGGGTTAATCCAATCTGCCCCTAGCGTAATTCCATCTGCCCTCATCACACCCTCACCACACTCAAGACTGGAGATGAGGGAGATAAAGTTGTGATCTTGGGGGCAGACATTTTTCTAGGCTTCCTATTAGTAGCCTCTTACATAAATACCACCTTTGCCCTGAAATAGCCTGTGATGGCTGATCACGGAGAAAAATAGACTGTACTGCACTGAAGAGGAGATATAGTTAGGGTTACATGAGGTGATGTCACCATCTGTAGTATATGACCTAACCCTACATGCACATGTATGGGTGATGGATGGGCACTCAGCTCCTTTGCTCCTCCAGCACAAACCGCTTCCTCAGCACCTTCCTGTGATGTCCCAGTATGGGATATAGTCCCGTACAGTACTTAGGCCCTGTCAGGTTGAGTCCCTCTGTGTCCTAGGGGCTTTCCTGCAGTGTCTCCCCCATAGTAATATATATAATTTTATATAATTTATAGTGTTATGTGTGTTATTAATAAAGGACCTTTAAGGACATTTGACTTAGTCACATGATAATGTGTTTACATGATGTGTTTGTTACCCAGAGAGCACCAGCTAACCAGGTGACCTGCAACTTAACCTATGGGCTTCTGGATCAGACCCCCTTTATAAGAGGGGCAGCCATTACAATCTCTCTCTTATCACTCCTGCTGATGAACAGTAAAGACCAGACGTCTCAGAGCCAGTGTCCAGCACATCTGGAGGCCTCAAGAATAACCTACAGCCACATGCCAGTAAGTCAAGTCATCTATGTCTGCTGTCACTACCTACAGTCAAGTCAAGTCTATTATAGACAGCATGACTGTCCTAAAGTCTGTCAAAGTCACTACAAGTCCCAGCAAGCTGTGAGTTCCCTCTGTGTTACTGGCCACCTCTCTGGGATCCTGGCCTAGCTGGAATGACTGTTACCATCTGTCTACCTCAGTAAAGCTACCGTTAACCCTAACCTGGTCTTTGACTATTATTGCCTTGCCTAACTTTGGGATAGGGGTTACCAGGAAAATCAACGCCCTGGCATCACGAACATTTAGGGGTTAATAACATCTCCACCTAGGATACAACATCTGCTCCATACACCTCACCTTCACCCCCCTTTCACCTTTCTTTACACCAGCACTTCTGGGAGTCTTCTGGCACTCAGCAGGGTCTGAAAGAACACCCTGCCCCTGGCTGCAGCAGGACTGGGCTCTGTGATGCTCACTGCCGACATCTCCCTAAGTTTAGCCTGGTATGCTATGAGCGCTTGGTGATCCGCTGGACTGCTGCGTGCGGCGGCTACTGATCTTGCGGTGCTCTACTTCCTCATCCCCACAGCCAGGATCATTCCACCCGCTTTATGTAACTTGCTGTGATCGCTTCTCCCTGCCATTCCCCCCCCCCCGTCATCAACTTTTTTGGCACCGGCACCTATCCCCCTGTTAGTAATCATTGAGAACCCAGCTATAGATAAGTAGAATATAAGGGAGTGGAGGCATGTGGCAGTACCTCATGCCTTTCATAAATTGGGACTCACATGGGCCTATATACAGCACATATACTTAACTGCAGTGTTCCCCAACCTGGGTGCCTCCAGCTTTTGTAAAACTACAACTCCCAGCATACTGGAAGTTGTAGTTTTGCAACCGCTGGAGGCACCATGGTCAGGGCTGCCATCAGAAAGTTTGGGGACGCTTACACAGCTCAAGGCCACCTATTGTACTTTGTAATGACATCAATCATTTCACCACAAAATCTACTGCACAAAATTATTTGTGGGGTGAAATTGAAAAAAACTAAAGACATTTTGTAACTTTTGGGGGCTTCAGTTTCTATGTAGTGCACTTTTTTGGTAAATATGATACATATTCCTTATTCTATAGGCCTATATGATTAAAATGATACCCAGCGTAAATAGGTTTTGTTTTATTTCGCTACTGCTGTCCATTTTAGGAACTGTCCAGAGCAGCATATATTTGCTATGGGGATTGTTACGTCGAGCGCTCTGGGTCCCTGCTCCTCCCCGGAGTGCTCGCGGCGTTCCTCTCTCTGCAGCGCCCCGGTCAGACCCGCTGACCGGGAGCGCTGCACTGACACTGCCGGCGGGGATGCGATTCGCATAGCGGGACGCGCCCGCTCGCGAATCGCATCCCAAGCTACTCACCTGTCCCGGTCCCCGGCTGTCACGTCCTGGCACGCGCGGCTCCGCTCTCTAGGGCGCGCGCGCGCCAGCTCTCTAAGATTTAAAGGGCCAGTGCACCACTGATTGGTGCCTGGCCCAATCACTGTAATTAGCTTCCACCTGCTCCTTGCTCTTATAACCTCACTTCCCCTTCCCAGCATTGCCAGATCTTGTTGCCCTTGTGCCTTGAGAAAGCGTTTCCAGTGTTTGCCATACCAGTGTTTCCCGACCTTCTGCTATCACCATTGACTACGTACCTTGCCGCCTGCCCTGACCTTCTGCTACGTCTGACCTCGCCTCTGTCTAGTCCTTCTGTCCCATGCCTTCTCAGCAGTCAGCGAGGTTGAGCCGTTGCCGGTGGATACGACCTGGTTGCTACCGCCACAGCAAGACCATCCCGCTTTGCGGCGGGCTCTGGTGAATACCAGTAGCAACCTAGAACCGGTCCACCGGTACGGTCAACGCCAATCCCTCGCTGACACAGAGGATCCACATCCAGCCTGCCGAATCCTAACAGTAGATCCGGCCATGGATCCCGCTGAGGTGCCGCTGCCAAGTCTCGCTGACCTATCCAGGGTGGTCGCCCAGCAATCCCAACAGATCCCCCAACAAGGTCAGCAGCTGTCGCAGTTGACCGCCATGCTACAGCAACTTCTGCCACAGCTACAGCAGTAACCATCTCCTCCGCCAGCCCCTGCACCTCCTCCACAGCAAGTGGCCGCTCCTAACCTCCGCTTGTCCCTGCCGGACAAATATGATGGGGACTCTAAACTCTGCCGTGGTTTCCTGTCTCAATGTTCCCTACATTTGGAGATGTTGTCGGACCAATTTCCCACATAACGGTCAAAGGTGGCTTTCATGGTTAGTCTCCTGTCTGGGAAGGCCTTGTTATGGGCCACACCGCTCTGGGACCGCAATGATCCTGTCACTGCCACTGTTCAGTCCTTCTTCGCTGAGGTTCGTAGTGTCTTCGAGGAACCAGCCCGAGCCTCTTCTGCCGAAACAGCCTTGCTGAACCTGGTCCAAGGAAATTCTTCTGTAGGCGAATACGCCATCCAATTTCGTACCCTCGCCTCTGAATTATCTTGGAACAACGAGGTCCTCTGCGCGACCTTTAAAAAAGGCCTATCCAGTGACATCAAGGATGTGCTGGCCGCACGAGAAATTACTGCCAACCTGCATGAACTTATCCATTTGGCCACCCGCATTGACATGCGTTTTTCTGAAAGACACCAGGAGCTCTGGGCACCTCTCTCCCAGTATCCTTTGCAATCTACCCCTGTGCCTCCCGCCGAGGAGGCTATGCAAGTGGATCGGTCTCGCCTGACCCATGAAGAGAGGACTCGCCGCAGAGATAAAAATTTATGTCTGTATTGCGCTAGTACCGAACATTTCCTAGTGGATTGCCCTATTCGTCCTCCACGTCTGGGAAACGCACGTACGCACCCAGCTCACGTGGGAGTGGCGTCTCTTGGTATGAAGTCTGCTTCTCCACGTCTCACTGTGCCCGTGCGGATTTCTCCTTCTGTCAACTCCTCCTTCTCAGCTGTGGCCTTCTTGGACTCTGGTTCTGTGGGAAATTTTATTTTGGCCTCTTTTGTTAATAGGTTCAACATCCCTGTGACCCGTCTCGTCAAGCCGCTCTACATTTCCTCGGTCAATGAAGTAAAATTGGACTGCACTGTGCGTTACCGCACAGAACCCCTGCTTATGAGCATTGGACTGCATCACGAAAAAATTGAATTTTTTGTTCTGCCCAACTGCACCTCTGAAGTCCTCCTCGGTCTGCCATGGCTCCAACGCCATTCTCCTACCCTTGACTGGACCACTGGGGAGATCAAGAGCTGGGGTGCTTCTTGCCACAAAAAATGCCTCACGTCTGCTCCCAGTCCCGTCAGTCAAACCTCAGTGACTCCTCCTATACCAGGTCTCTCCAAGGCCTATCAGGACTATGCCGATGTTTTTTGCAAAAAACGAGCAGAGATTTTGCCTCCTCATAGCCCCCTTCCTGGTAACACTCTGCCCCGTGGCAAGCTTCCCCCTCTGCCCCCCCCTCCCCATTCTCACTTCTTCTGGACTGCCTGCCATTGATGAATTTACCCAGGACTTCTCTGTCTTCCAGAAAGAAACTCAAGAATCACTCCCAATGGCCTCGTCTCATGTGAAGCGACAAGCAGACAAAAAGAGGGGGACCCGCAGGTAATGGCGGACATCCGTGATCGCGCGGATGTCCGCCATTAACCCATCAGATGCCGTGATCAATACAGATCACGGCATCTGCAGCACTTGCGGACACTAAATTGGATGATCGGATAGCCCGCATCGCTTTTTTTTAAGAGCAACAGTAATAGAAAAGTATCTAACCATGCATATCTGTTACGCCTAGCGCTCCGGGTCCCCGCTCCTCCCCGGAGCGCTCACGGCGTCCTTCTCCCTGCAGCTCCCCGGTCAGCGCTGACCGGGAGCGCTGCTCTGCCATGGCCGTTGGGGATGCGATTCGCACAGCGGGACGCGCCCGCTTGCGAGTCGCATCCCAGGTCACTTACCCGTTCCCGTCTCCTGCGGTCATGTGCTGGCGCGCGCGGCTCCGCTCTCTAGGGCGCGCGCGCGCCAGCTCCCTGAGACTTAAAGGGCCAGTGCACCAATGATTGGTGCCTGGCCCAATTAGCTTAATTGGTTCCCACCTGTTCCCTGCTTATATCTAGTCTCTTCCCTTGCACTCCCTTGCCGGATCTTGTTGCCTTAGTGCCAGTGAAAGCGTTCTTTGTGTGTTTATACCCTGTGTACCAGAACTATTGCTATCTCCCCTGACTACGAACCTTGCCGCCTGCCCCCGACCTTCTGCTACGTCCGACTTTGCTTCTGCCTACTCCCTTGTACCTCGCCTATCTTCAGCAGCCAGAGAGGTGCCGTTGCTAGTGGATACGACCTGGTCACTACCGCCGCAGCAAGACCATCCCGCTTTGCGGCGGGCTCTGGTGAAAACCAGTAGTGTCTTAGAACCGGTCCACTAGCACGGTCCTCGCCATCCCTCTCTGGCACAGAGGATCCACCTCCTGCCAGCCGGCATCGTGACAGTAGATCCGGCCATGGATCCCGCTGAAGTTCCTCTGCCTGTTGTCGCCGACCTCCCCACACTGGTCGCCCAGCAAGCCCGACAAATTGCCCAACAAGATCACCAGCTGTCGTACTTGACCACCATGACTCAGCAACTCCAGTCGCAGCTACAGCAGATTCAGTCTCAGCTACAGCAGCAGCAACCATCTCCTCCGCCAGCTCCTGCACCTCTTCCGCAGCGAGTGGCCACTCCTAGCCTCCGCCTGTCTTTGCCGGACAAATTTAATGGGGACTCTAAGTTTTGCCGTGGCTTCCTTTCCCAATGTTCCCTGCATCTGGAGATGATGTCGGATCAGTTTCCTACTGAAAGGTCTAAGGTGGCTTTCGTAGTCAGCCTTCTGTCTGGAAAAGCCCTGTCATGGGCCACACCGCTCTGGGACCGCGATGACCCTGTCACTGCCTCTGTACACTCCTTCTTCTCGGAAATTCGAAGTGTCTTTGAGGAACCTGCCCGAGCCTCTTCTGCTGAGACTGCCCTGCTGAACCTGGTCCAGGGTAATTCCTCCGTTGGCGAGTACGCCATACAATTCCGTACTCTTGCTTCTGAACTATCCTGGAATAATGAGGCTCTCTGCGCGACCTTTAAAAAAGGCCTATCCAGCAACATTAAGGATGTTCTGGCCGCACGAGAGACTCCTGCTAACCTGCATGAACTCATTCATCTAGCCACTCGCATTGACATGCGTTTTTCTGAGAGGCATCAAGAGCTCCGCCAGGAAAAGGACTTAGATCTCTGGACACCTCTCCCACAGTCTCCACTGCAATCTGCGCCTAGGCCTCCCGCCGAGGAGGCCATGCAAGTGGATCGGTCTCGCCTGACCCTGGAAGAGAGGAATCGCCGTAAGGAAGAGAATCTTTGTTTGTACTGTGCCAGTACTGAACATTTTCTGGTGGATTGCCCAATCCGTCCTCCACGTCTGGGAAACGCACGCTCGCACTCAGCTCTCGTGGGTGTGGCGTCTCTTGATGCCAAGTCGGCTTCTCCACGTCTCACGGTACCTGTTCGGATTTCCACTTCAGCCAGCTCTCCCCTCTCAGCCGTGGCCTGCCTGGACTCTGGAGCTTCTGGGAATTTTGTTCGGGACTCCTTTGTGAATAAATTCCGGATTCCGGTGACCCGTCTTGTCAAGCCACTCCACATTTCCGCGGTCAACGGAGCCAGGGTGGACTGTACCATACGTTTCCGCACGGAGCCCCTTCTTATGAGCATCGGATCTCACCACGAGAGGATTGAACTTTTGGTCCTCCCCAATTGCACCTCGGAAATTCTCCTTGGACTTCCCTGGCTTCAACTTCATTCCCCAACCCTGGATTGGTCCACTGGGGAGATCAAGAGTTGGGGGTCCTCTTGTTCCAAGAACTGTCTAAAACCGGTTCCCAGTAACCCTTGCCGTAACTCTGTGGTTCCTCCTGTATCTGGTCCCCCTAAGGTCATTAAGGACTCTGCCTGCCACAGGAAATGCCCCTCCCCCCCTCCCAGTTCCATCAGGCAAGCTTCTGTGTCCCCTCATGGCCCTCGTCCTGGTGTCACACTGCCCCGTGCCAGGTCCCGCCCTCTGCCCTCTCTCCCCATTCCTACTCCTGCGGTTCTGCCTGCCGTTGAGGAATCCCTCCATCCTTTCCCGGTGTCCTCATCCCAGGGGAGGCAGTTACCCGATAAAGAGAAGGGGAGACCTAAGGGGGGGGGTACTGTTACGCCTAGCGCTCCGGGTCCCCGCTCCTCCCCGGAGCGCTCACGGCGTCCTTCTCCCTGCAGCTCCCCGGTCAGCGCTGACCGGGAGCGCTGCTCTGCCATGGCCGTTGGGGATGCGATTCGCACAGCGGGACGCGCCCGCTTGCGAGTCGCATCCCAGGTCACTTACCCGTTCCCGTCTCCTGCGGTCATGTGCTGGCGCGCGCGGCTCCGCTCTCTAGGGCGCGCGCGCGCCAGCTCCCTGAGACTTAAAGGGCCAGTGCACCAATGATTGGTGCCTGGCCCAATTAGCTTAATTGGTTCCCACCTGTTCCCTGCTTATATCTAGTCTCTTCCCTTGCACTCCCTTGCCGGATCTTGTTGCCTTAGTGCCAGTGAAAGCGTTCTTTGTGTGTTTATACCCTGTGTACCAGAACTATTGCTATCTCCCCTGACTACGAACCTTGCCGCCTGCCCCCGACCTTCTGCTACGTCCGACTTTGCTTCTGCCTACTCCCTTGTACCTCGCCTATCTTCAGCAGCCAGAGAGGTGCCGTTGCTAGTGGATACGACCTGGTCACTACCGCCGCAGCAAGACCATCCCGCTTTGCGGCGGGCTCTGGTGAAAACCAGTAGTGTCTTAGAACCGGTCCACTAGCACGGTCCTCGCCATCCCTCTCTGGCACAGAGGATCCACCTCCTGCCAGCCGGCATCGTGACAATATCATTTTAATCGTATTGAACCAAAGAATAAAGAACACATGCCATTTTTACCGTAAATTGTACAGTGTGAAAACAAAACCTTCCAAAATTAGCAAAATTGCTTTTTCTTTTTAATTTCCCCATACAAATAGTATTTTTTTGGTTTCGCAATACATTTTATGGTATAGTGAGTGATGGCATTACAAGGGAAAACTGGTCACGCAAAAAACAAGCCCTCATACTAGTCTGTGGATGAAAATATTAAAGAGTTATGATTTTTTGAAGGCGAGGAGGAAAAAACGAAAACGTAAAAATAAAATTGTCTGACTCCTTTTCCTCTTTACATTTTAAAAATCATAACCCTTTCAATTTTGCACCTAAAAATCCATATGATGGCTTATTTTTTTGCGCCACCAAGTCTACTTTGTAATGACATCAGTCATTTTACCCAAAAATCTACGGCAAAATGGAAAAATAATCATTGTGCGACAAAATTTTTCGGTAAAAATTACAACTTATCTTTATTCTGTAGGTCCATACGATTAAAATGATACCCTACTTATATAGGTTTGATTTTGTTGTAATCTAAACTACATGAAGGAAAATGTATACGTTTAAAATTGTCATCTTCTGGCCCCTATAACTTTTTTATTTTTACGCGTACGGGGTGGTATGAGGGCTAATTTTTCGTGATAGGAAGTTTTTAGTTGTACCATTTATGTATTGATCGGACTTTTTGATCACTTTTCATTCATTTTTTCATGATATAAAAAGTGACCACAAATACGCTATTTTTGACTTTCGAATTTTTTTGCGCGTACGCCATTGACCGTGCGGTTTAATTAACAATATATTTTTATAATTCGGACATTTCCTCACGCGGCGACACCACATATGTTTCTTTTTGGCCATGCGTTATAGACAGGGAGCGGGCTGAGGGTGTACAGGTACGGCCTCCGTCCCCAACAGGTTAAGGCCCAAATGGGTTGAGTCCTTAACCCCTTAAGGACCAGGCCATTTTACACCTTAGGACCAAAGGGTTTTTTGAACATCTGACCACTGTCACTTTAAACATTAATAACTCTGGAATGCTTTCAGTTATCATTCTGATTCCGAGATTGTTTTTTCGTGACATATTCTACTTTAACATGGTGGTAAATTTTTGTGGTAACTTGCATCCTTTCTTGGTGAAAAATCCCAAAATTTGATGAAAAAATTTAAAATTTTGCATTTTTCTAACTCTGAAGCTCTCTGCTTGTAAGGAAAATGGATATTCCAAATAAAAAAAAAATGTATCCACATATACAATATGTCTACTTTATGTTTGCATCATAAAATTGGCAAGTTTTTACTTTTTGAAGACAACAGATGGCTTCAAAGTTCAGCAGCAATTTTCCAATTTTTCACAAAATTTTCAAACTCACTTTTTTTCAGGGACCAGTTTAGGTTTGAAGTGGATTTGAATGGTCTTCATATTAGAAATACCCCATAAAAGACCCCATTATAAAAATGTAACCCCCCCCCAAAGTATTCAAAATGACATTCAGTAAGTGTTTTAACTCTTTAGGTGTTTCACAGGAATAGCAGCAAAGTGAAGGAGAAAATTCACAATGTTCATTTTTTACACTTGCATGTTCTTGAAGACCCAATTTTTGAATTTTTTTTATAACTGTTTATTTAATGAATTTTTCATTTTAACATAAAAGGAAAAAGACAATATAACAAAAGGAAAAGGAGAAAATAAAATAACAGTCATGCTTAATGAGCCTTAAGCATCACAATTATGCAATATTTCGAACAATAACAATGGTCGCATAAATGTTAAGGATGATCCTTGCATTAGGAAAAAATGTGGAGAGAGCATAGCAGAGAGTAATAAAACAAGAATAGAGGGTAAAAGTAAGTAGGGAGGATGAAGAGGAAGAAAAAGGAAGTTATAGAAGGTTAAGAGGAAAATAAGGTGAATAGGGCCTCGCATGACCATGTGGTGTCATCGGTTATATTAAGAATTATCATATATCTCCCATAGTCTCCACGTTTTCTGAAAGATGTGCATTTTATTATCAAGTATTGCTGACATGAGTTCCATTCTATATACCTCTTTGATCTTTTCTATAAGGGCTCGGGTCGGCGGAGGTTCAGGGGATTTCCACCAACGGGCTATGAGGCACTTTGATGCCGCCGTCAATATATGTAGGAGAAGTTTAGAGGAGACAGAAGGCATACCAGAGATGGGGAGATTCAGGAGATATGTCGCCGGGTGGAGAGGAATATGAATATTCAAGACTCGGGAGATTAGGGATTGTACCTCTAATCAGAAGTGCCTCAGGGCCAAACAGCCCCAAAAGATGTGTTGAAGAGAGCCATTTTCAGTTTGATATCTCCAACAAATTGGAGATACTTGTGGGAAAAGGTGGTGTAACCTCTCTGGGGTTTGGTACCACCTCATTAAGATTTTGTACTGGTTTTCCTGATGCGAGGTACATGAGGATGATTTAGCAGCTGGTGTGGGGGATGAAAAGGGGGGACAGTGTGAGGGTAGTGCCAAATAACTAATAAATGCCTGATACAACTCATGGGCATCATCTGGAAGGTCATATTTATCTTTTAAGCCCTGAAATGGGATAAGTGTTCTCGAGAGCGGGTTAACTAAATCTGCTAAATGGAAAAGATGAGCTTTGATCCATGGGGTAACAGTTTTGGGGTCCCAGCTTTCTGGGATCAGAGGGTTATATAAGAGAGGGGTAAGAAGAGAAGGTGTAGATTTTAGTTTGAATAAAGTAGTAGATTGTTCCCAAATTTTAATTGTCAATTTCATGGGGCCCAATAAATTAGGTGATGTGTTTATAGGGATTCGGGACCAAATGAAGAAACTGGGGTGGATGGGGGATACCCACATTTTCTCCACCTCCGTCCATTTGTTAAAGGCCAAGAAGGTTGACCAAGACGGAATACGACGCAGGTGAACTGCTAAATAATATTTATGGAGGTCCAGTACAGCCAGACCCCCATAGGCTTTTTCAGTGGTAAGGACGGACGAGGGGATTCTATGGCAGCCTCCACCCCATATGAATTTAAGCATTTCAGATTGAAGTTTCTTTAGCATTGATTTGGGGATTTGAACAGGTAGTGTTTCAAGTAGATACAATATTTTGGGCAGAATGGACATCTTAATCGTAGCTACCCTTCCAAGAAAGGATAGCGGAAGGGAGGACCACCTTTTCAATAAATCTTTGATGTTATTCTGGAGGGGTGGGAAGTTAACCTTGCATAACCAATTTTAGAATTTTTACAAGGGGTAAAAGGAGAAAATTTATACTTGTATTTGTAGCCCAATTTCTCTCGAGTAAGCACATACCTCATATGTCTATGCAAAGTGTTCGGCAGGCGCAGTAGAGGGCTCAGAAGCGAAGGAGCGACAAGGGGATTTTGGAGAGTACGTTTTTCTGAAATGGTTTTTGGGGGGCATGTTGCATTTAGGAAGCCCCAATGTGCCAGAACAGCAAAAAAAAACACATGGCATACCATTTTGGAAACTAGACCCCTTGAGGAATGTAACAAGGAATTAAGTGAGCCTTAATACCCCACAGGTGTAATTTTTCACTAAAATGTGTGTTTCCCCCCAAATTTCAAATTTTTGCAAGGGTTAATAGCAGAGGGTTAATACCCCACAAAAGGGTTAATATCCCACAAAATTTGTAACTCCATCTCTTCTGAGTATGGAGGTACCCCATAAGTTGACCTGAAGTGCACTACGGTCAAACTACAATCCTCAGAAGAGAAGGAGTAATATTTGGCTTTTTGAGAGCAAATTTTGGTTGGGGGGCATGTCGCATTTAGGAAGCCCCTATGGTGCCAGAACAGCAAAAAAAAAACACATGGCATACCATTTTGGAAACTAGACCCCTTGAGGAACGTAACAAGGCATAAAGTGAGCCTTAATACCCCACAGGGGTTTCACGACTTTTGCATATGTAAAAATAAAATAAAAATGTTCACTAAAATGTGTGTTTCCCCCCAAATTTACCATTTTTGCAAGGGTTAATAGCAGAAACCCCCCCCCCCCCAAAAAAAATTTGTAACACCATCTCTTCTGAGTATGGAGCTACCCCATAAGTTGACCTGAAGTGCACTACGGGCGAACTACAATGCTCAGAAGTGAAGGAGTCATATTTGGCTTTTTGAGAGCGAGCAAATTTTGGTTGGGGGGCATGTCGCATTTAGGAAGCCCCTATGGTGCCAGAACAGCAAAAAAAAAACACATGGTATACCATTTTGGAAACTAGACCCCTTGAGGAACGTAACAAGGCATAAAGTGAGCCTTAATACCCCACAGGGGTTTCACGACTTTTGCATATGTAAAAAAAAAAAATTCACTAAAATGTGTGTTTCCCTCCAAATTTCAAATTTTTGCAAGGGTTAATAGGAGAAAATACCCCCCAAAATTTGTAACCCCATTTCTTCTGAGTATGGAAATGCCCCATGTGTGGACGTCAAGTGCCCTGCGGTCGAACTACAATGCTCAGAAGAGGAGGAGCGCCATTGAGCTTTTGAAGAATGAATTTTTTTTGAATGGTAGTAAGGGGCCATTTACAAAGCCCCCCGTGGTGCCAGAACAGTGGACCCCCCCCCCCCCACATGTGACCCCATTTTGGAAACTACACCCCTCACAGAATTTAATAAGGGGTGCAGTGAGTATTTACACCCCACTGGCATTTGACAGATCTTTGGAACAGTGGGCTGAGAAAATGAAAAATAAAATTTTTCATTTTCACGGACCACTGTTCCAAAAATCTGTCAAACACCTGTGGGGTGTAAATGCTCACTTTACCCCTTATTACATTACGTGAGGGGTGTAGTTTCCAAAATGGGGTCACATGTTGGGGGGTCCATTGTTCTGGCACTATGGGGGCTTTGTAAACACACGTGGCCTTCAGTTCCAGACACATTTTCTCTTCAAAATCCCAATGGCGCTCTCTCTCTTCTGAGCATTGTAGTTCGCCCGCCGAGCACTTTACATCCACATTTTCTTACTCTGAAGAAATAGGGTTACAAATTTTGGGGGGCTTTTTTCCTATTTTCCCTTATGAAAATGAAAAATTTAGGGTAACGCCAGCATTTTAGTGAAAAAAAATAATTTTCCCATCCAACTTTAACGAAAATTTGTCAAACACTTGTGGGGTGTTAAGGCTCACTATACCCCTTGTTACATTCCGTGAGGGGTGTAGTTTCCAAAATGGGGTCACATGTCGGTATTTATTTTTTTGCGTTTATGTCAGAACCGCTGTAAAATTAGCCACCCCTGTGCAAATCACCAATTTAGGCTTCAACATAGTGCGCTCTCACTCTTGAGCCTTGTTATGCGCCCGCAGATCATTTTGCGCCCACATCTGGGGTATTTCCGTACTCAGGAGAAATTGCGGTACAAATTTTGGGGGTCTTTTTTTCCTTTTACCTCTTGTGAAAATAAAAAGTAAAGGGCAACACCAGCATGTTAGTGTAAAAAAAATTTTTTTTTTTACACTAACAGGCTGGTGTAGACCCCAACTTTTCCTTTTCATAAGGGGTAAAAGGAGAAAAAGACCCCCAAAATTTGTAGTGTAATTTCTCCCGAGTACGGAGATACCCCATATGTGGCCCTAAACTGTTTCCAATACGACAGGGCTCCGAAGTGAGAGAACGCCATGCGCATTTGAGGACTAAATTAGGGATTGCATAGGGGTGGACATAGGGGTATTCTACGCCAGTGATTCCCAAACAGGGTGCCTCCAGCTGTTGCTAAACTCCCAGCATGCCTGGACAGTCAGTGGCTGTCCAGAAATGCTGGGAGTTGTTGCTTTGCAACAGCTGGAGGCTCCATTTTGGAAACACTGCCGTACAATACGTTTTTAATTTTTATTGGGGGGGACAGTGTAAGGGGGTGTATATGTAGTGTTTTACCCTTTATTATGTCGTAGTGAAGTGTAGTGGAGTGTTTTTAGGGTACATTCACACTGGCGGAGATTTACAGTGAGTTCCCTGCTAGGAGTTTGCGCTGTGGCAAAAAATTTGCCGCAGCTCATACTTGAAGCAGAAAACTTACTAAGCCTTCCCGTGTGAATGTACCCTGTACGTTCACATGGGGGGGCAAACCTCCAGGTGTTTCAAAACTACAACTCCCAGCATGTACTGACAGACCATGCAGGCTGGGAGTTGTACTGTTGCAATAGCTGAAGGCACACTGGTTGGAAAACCTTCAGTTAGGTTCTGTTATCTAACTCAATATTTTCCAACCAGTGTGCCTCCAGCTGTTGCAAAACTACAACTCCCAGCATGTACTGATCACCGAAGGGCATGCTGGGAGATGTAGTTATGCAGCAGCTGGAGGGATCGCAACTACAAATCTCAGCTTGCCCAGACAGCAAACAGTTGTGTGGGCATGCTAGGAGTTGTAGTTTTGCAAGATCTGGAGGGCTATAGTTCAGAGACTACCATATAGTGGTCTCAAACTGTAGCCCTCCAGCTGTTGCAAAACTATAACTTCCAGCATGCCCAAAAAGCTGTCTGGGCATGCTGGGAGTTGTAGTTTTGCAACATCTGGAATGCTACAGTATAGAGACCACTATATAGTGGTCTCGGACTGCAGCCCTCCAGATGTTGCTAGGCAACTTACCGACTTCCGTTGGATCCAGGGAGCCTGCTGCACGACATCGCCGCCCGCCGATCTCCGACACCGATCGTCGCCCACAGCCTCCGCAGATCAGTAAGTGGACTCCGGTGCCGGTCCTCTGTCGTTTCCCCGTTCTGCCCCGCCTATTGTGGGTGGGCAAGATGGGGAAAACAAAAGTTAACCCCCCCGCCCCCGATCTGCTATTGGTGGTCGCATCTAGACCACCAATAGCAGGGATAGGAGGGGTGGCACCCCTGCCACCTCACTCCTATCTCTTCAAGGGGATTGTGGGTGTCTTAGACACCCGCGATCCCCCTTATATTCCGGGTCACCGGGTCCCCATAGACCCGTAATGAACCGGAATCGCGCAAATCGCAAGTGTGAATTCACTAGTTACAATAAGTTCCGATCCTCTAGGTAGAGGGCTCGCAGCTGGAGACCCTGCCATCTGCAGCGGTAATAGAAGTGGAAGTGAAAGTCAGCACTTATATGGCAAATGACGATCCTCGATGCAGAGGAATTGCCGATGGAGACACTGCCGTCTCCTATATACGGCGATATTATGATGCAGAAAGCAGCGCTTATATCTATAGTCAGAGTGAGTACCTTATGCAGATAGTGCTGATCGTCAGAAAGGTCCTGGTCCCTGGATGGAGGGTGCTGGAGGCTCGGCAGCCTCAGATATGCAGCGATAGAAGTGGGCTCCGTCTATGAGTACTGCAGCTGTTGTCCTGCTAGCAGTAATGCTGGATGCGTCCTGCTTCAATCATTTATTTCAAGTGCCACATCACCTTTAATCAAAGAATACAGCTTTCTCAAAAAAAGATTCATCACTTCTGTCAATCAACCCCTGACAGTACGTGCTACTCCCCACCACGAGGAGACCGACGCCCAGCATTACTGCTAGCAGGACAACAGCTGCAGTACTCATAGACAGAGCCCACTTCAATCGCTGCATATCTGAGGCTGCCGAGCCTCCAGCAGTGCACCCTCCATCCAGGGACCAGGACCCGTCTGACGACCAGAGCTATCTGCATATAGATATAAGCGCTGCTTTCTACATCATAATATCGCCGCTTATAGGAGACAGCAGTGTCTCCAGCGGCGATTCCTCTGCATAGAGGATCATCATTTGCCATTTAAGTGCTGACTTTCACTTCCACTTGTACTTCTATTGCCGATGCATATTTAGGAGACGGCAGTGTCTCCAGCTGTGAGCCCTCTATATAGAGGATCAGAACTTATTGTAACTAACGCTGTTTTTCATTCATTTGTCATATTGCCGCTGCACAATTAGGAGATGGCAGTGTCTCCAGCTGCGGTCCCTCTGCCTAGAGGATTGAAATCTGCTATAAAAGTATACAATAAATGATACAATTGCCATTCATCTTTGCTGTATTCTATTCAAGACTTTAACCACTTTCCTTTTCTAACTGGATACAAATATTTGTGAAAATAGCAACTCAAACTGTTATCACTGCTATTCACAAATCCCCAATTTCAATTATTTCTATAGATATGTGGACACTTATTTATTGCTTTTAATATATTATTGTTTTTAATATTGTAACATGATATATATTATTAAGTTGCCAACAATTATCAATATTAAATATTTATTAATTTTACTGTGGGATCACAAGGGCCCTGTGATCCGCAGTACATTATACCTATATGTACAATTTTATATCATATATTTAATAAACTTTTTAATTTAAATCCTATATTCAAGACTCTGAGCCCCAATTTCTATATTTTTTAAATTTAATATTAACTAAGATTCCTAAATCCTTTTCCATGTCAGTCGTCCCAAGTTTAATACATAATCCCAGCCCAGATTTTTCTGCCCCATGTGCATTACCTTACATTTATCAGTGTTGAACCTCATCTGCCACTTCCCAGTCCAAACCTCCAACCTATCCAGATCCATTTGTAACAGTGCACTGTCCTCTATAGTGTTTACCGCTTTACAGAGTTTAGTATCATCTGCAAAGATTGCTACTTTACTATTCAACCCCTCTACAAGGTCATTAATGAATATGTTAAATAGAATAGGACCCAAGACTGACCCCTGTGGTACCCCACTAGTAACAGTCACTCAATCAGAATAAGTACCATTAATAACCACCATCTGTTTCCTATCACTGAGCCAGTTACTTACCCACTTGCACACCTTCTCCCCCAGCCCCATACTTCTCCTTTTATGCACCAACCTTTTATGTGCCACTGTATCAAATGCTTTGGAAAATCAAGATATACGACATGCAGCTATTGCCCCTGGTCCAGTCTGGAGCTCACCTCCTCATAAAAGCTGATCAGGTTAGTTTGACAGGACCGAACCCTCATAAAGCCATGCTGATATGGGGTCATACATTTATTTTTATTAAGATACTCCAGAACTGCATCCTTTAGAAAACCCTCAAACTATTTACATACAACGGAGGTTAAACTAACAGGTCTATAATTCCCAGAGTAACCTTTTGATCCCTTTTAAAAAATTGGTACCACATTTGCCATGCGCCAGTCCTGGGGAACAGTCCATGTTACTATAGATTCCCTGAATATTAAAAATAGGGGTCTGTCTATCACATTACTTAATTCCTTTAGAACACGGCGGTGAATGCCATCTGGACCTGGTGATTTGTCTATTTTGATTTTTTGTAGGCGGCACTGTACTTCTTCCTGGGTTAGACAGGTGACCTGTACTGGGGAGTTTACCTTTTGACACTGTATTTCACCTGGCATTTCATTTTCCTCAGTGAACACAGTGGAGAAGAATTTGTTTAATATATTTGCTATTTCCTGATCCCCGTTTATAATTTCTTCCTCATCATTTTTTAAAGGGCCCACACTTTCATTTTTGATCTTTTTGCTATTTATATAGTTAAAGAACATTTTGGGGTTAGTTTTACTCTCTTTGACAATGAGTATTTCTGTCTCTATTTTTGCGTTTTTTTATCAGTTTTTTTTACATATTTTACATTTTTCTCTATAGCTTTTTATTGCTTCCTCACTGCCGTCCTGTTTTAGTAGTTTAAATGCTTTATTTTTGTCATTTATTGCCCCCTAACATTTTTGTTCATTCATATTGGTTTTCTTTTATTTCTGACCCTTTTATTCCCATAAGGTATATACATCTTGCAGTGAGAATTTAAGATATTTTTAAAAGTCTCCCATTTAGTGTCAGTATTCTTGTTTTTGAGGACATTATCCCATTTTATATTGTTAAGGGCTTCTCTGAGTTGATCGAACTTTGCCTTCCTAAAGTTCATTGTTTTTGTGGCCCCTCGAGAGATTCCCTTATTGAAGAAGTTATAATGTATTATATTATGATCACCATTTCCTAGGTATCCGTCTACTTGCACATTAGTTACTCTGTAAGGTCTGTTGGTTAATATTAAGTCCAGTAGGGTGCCCCCTCTGGTCGGGCCCTGCACCATTTGGGACAGATAATTGTCTTTAGCTATAGTCAGAAACCTGTTTCCTTTATGAGATTCACAGGACTCAGCCTCCCAATTTATATAGTTAAAGTCCCCCATTATCATCACGTCATTCTGACTTGCTGCCTTGTTTATTTGCCTCAGTAATTGATCTTCTGCCTCTTCCATTATACTTGGAAGGTAAAGGCAGATGTAGCTGGAAGCCAGAAGACACTGCAGGAGCTGGTGGTGGGAGTGGGCCAGGTTGCGGTACCTCTTACTGTTGCAAGGGCAAAAGCTGTTGCATTATAGCTGAAAGTTGAGAAAGTTGCTGCGCCTGTCAGGCCAACTGCTGTGACTGACGTACCACAAAGGAGGGAAGATCTGCGACTTCAGGCAGGGGTACCTCAGCGGGATCCATGGCTGGATCTTACACTCACGTTTCAGAAGACAGGAACCCCGGTGGATGTGGATCCGCTGGACCTGTGTGGCAGATGACTCAGACCATACCAGGGAGTGGAGTCTAAGGTGCCGCTGGTTTTCACCAGAGCCCACCATAAAGCGGGATGGACTTGCTGCGGCAGGCGGCACCCAGGTCGCTATCCCTGGCATGGCTCGACCACACAGGCGGCTGAGGAGATGCAAGGCACAAGAGGGATAAGGCAGCTCGTAGTCAGGATAGCAGAAGGTCACAGCAGGCGGCAAAGTAGCATAGTCAGGATGTAGCAGGAGGTCAGTAGGCAGGCAGCAGAGGAGCAAGGTCAAGTCACATAGCAAAGGATCAGATACACGGTAAGGCAACTCTCAGGAATGCTTTCTCTCAGGCCCAAGGCAACAAAGATCCGGCAGGGAAGTGAGGAGGGTGGAGGAATTTATCAATGAGCCACAGGTGAATTACACTAATGAGCGCACTGGCCCTTTAAATCTTAAAGCTCCGGCACGCGCGGGCCCTAGGGGATGGGGACACACGCGCCAGAGCAGAGAGGCAGAGGCTGGGGCAGGAAAAGCACCAGGTGAGTGACGGTTTGGGGCTCGAATGCGGGCATGTCCCGCGATGCGAGTCCCAGCCCTGCCAGCAGCAGCATGTAATGGGACCATGCGCTCACGGTCAACTTGTGCGGCCAGAGCGCATAACGTAACAACAAACATGGGTTTATGCGGTACGGTCAGACTACTCTGATCAGCTTCTATGAGGAGGTCAGTTATAGATTGGATCGGGGTGCAGCTGTGGATGTTATATATCTGGACTTTTCTAAGGCGTTTCATATTGTACCACATAAAAGGTTAGAACATAAAATGAGGATGCTGGGACTGGGGGAGGACATATGTAAATAGTTAGTAACTGGCTCAGTGACAGGAAGCCGAGGGTGAGTATCAATGGAACGTACTCTGGTTGGATAACAGTTGAACCACAGTGGTCACAGGGGTCAGTACTGGGTCCGCTTCTTTTAAATATGTTTATTAATGATCTTGTGGAGGGATTACAAAGTAGAATTTCTATATTTGCAGATGACACCAAACTTGGTAGGGTGATTACCAAAGAGGATGATAACATAATATTACAGAGCGATCTGGAGAAGCTGGAGGCTTGGGCACAGACATGGCAAATTAAGTTTAATATGGATAAATGCAAGGTTATGCACTTGGGACATAAAAACAAAAGGTATAATTATGTGCTAAATAATAAGACATTAGGTCAAACTTCTACCAAAAAAGACTTGGGGTACTGGTGGACAGTAAACTCGACTTTAGCAATCAGTGCCAGGCAGCGGCTGCCAAGGCTAATAAAGTCATTGGATGTATCAAGAGAGGTGTAGAGGCATGTGACAAGGACATAGTTTTGCCTCTGTATAAATCATTAGTCATGCCACATATGGAGTATTGTGTCCAATTCTGGGTACCTGTATATAAAAAGGACATGGCCGAACTGGAGAGGGTGCAGAGGAGGGCAACAAAAATAATTAATGGTATGGGAGGATTACAGTACCAAGACAGGTTATTAAGCTTGGGGTTATTTAGTTTAGAGAAAAGACATCTTAGAGGCTATATGATCACAAAAATATGATCACAAATATATCATAAATGTACAAATATATGAATGGACAGTACAGAGATCTTTCTAGTGATCTTTTTATACCTTGGCCAGTAACCATGACAAGGGGGCATCCTCTATGCCTAGAGGAAAGAAGGTTTCACCATCATCACAGACAGAGATTCTTTACTGTAAGAGCAGTGAGACCATGGAACTCTCTGCCACATGATGTTGTGATGTCTAACTCAATATCAACTGGATATTTTTCTTAAGAGTAATAACATTAAAGGTTTTGGATACTAGATTTATGGGGATAGAACGTTGATCCAGGGAATTATTCTGGGTTCGGGAAGGAATTTTTCCTCTGTCATGGGACAATTGGCATCAGGTTTTTTGCCTTTCTCTGGATCAACACAGTAGGGTTTTAGGTTGAACTCGGTGGACTCTTTTTACGACCTTACAAACTATGATACTATGTTACTATGATTATAATAGTGTTTCTGAACCAGCTACATTAGCCAGTGAGGTGCAGCGATCTGTGCCACCAACAAAACGTATTCAAGTAGTACCTATTAATGCCTATAGTGCCTATAGTAGTGAATATAATAGATTTCCACAAACACCTTCAGTACTCATTGTGCTGTCATCTCTGCCACGCAAAAAGCGTCCAAATCGTTGACATTTAGATTTGACCAGTAGGATAAAAGTAACCCCAAAAATTTGTGTGAAAAGCAAGTTGGTGGACAGGGTGGAGGGCAGAAGATCCCCGCCATGTTATCTGCCAGTAAGAATGTTTGTGGCAGTTTTAGTACAGGTAGCAGCAACAGCAGCCAGGTTTTGTGTGGTAACCACGTCAGTCATCCCAAGTTCTCACTGCCTGAGAGAGGTTATGAGGTTTCACAGGATGATCCAGCTTTACTGGAATATTTCTATCATACGACTTCTGAGGAGGAAGACTGGCAATCTGACGGTGAATCACACACATGGGGAAGTGGAAAGGTCCATCCTAGACACTGTGCTTTCTCATCTCTGGCTTTGCCTCTCCCCTTATTGCTACGCAGAAGGATAGGACTAGCCACGAGGAGTTGTGTGGGGACAGTCAGTCTTTGGAATGTACTTTCCAAGGAAAGAAATGAGAGAACGGAGAACACACCTGTAGTTTCCTGCTGCCACGGCTTTATTCACAGTTTGTGTAGAACATCATCATGACATCTTCCCCACAGACACGAGCAAGAGGTACGAAGCAGGAGTGTTCACCTGGAATGTGTAGTGACACCTTTTATGGTTGCGCCGATCAGGTTCCACTGCTGACAGCCCCCGCCTATCCTCCTCCACGGACATCTTGCACTCCATGGGGAAGAGCGTAGCTTATTCTCTTCCTCCCACACCCTCCTTTCATCGCTACAATATTAAGTGCTGCCATGTTGTGTTACACCTGCTGAACCTGGACAAGAAAATCCACACATCGGAGGATCTGCTACCTTCCCTGCAACAAGAGGTTTCACACTGGTTCCCAGGTTGTGAGCTGACATTGGGAAATGGTTTCGCCAATAATGTCACAAACATCGTCAAAGCGCTGCGTGTAGATGATATGACACACTCTCCCTGTTTGACACATGTGCTAACCCTTTTGGTCAAATGTTTCTTGACAAGCCAGTGGTGTCTACATGCAAGAAAATTTGCGTTCGGTTTAGGCGTATGTATGCTTTTAAACATGACTTGCTTCATCTACAACTCCAAAATGGCCTTCCCCAACACCGCAGAATTTGCGACATTCCAACATGGTAGAACTCCACTTTATAAATGTTGGACTGCCTCTACCAGCAGCGCAAAGCGGTAAACGACTTTCTTATGCAACAGCAAGACGATTTCTGGAGCCAGTGGGATTTGCAGCTCAAGGATTAGCAGCTAATTAGGGACACGTTGCATGCTCGTGCCTTTTGAGGAAGCTACAAGATATGTCAGCAAGAAAAACAGTATATAGAACAAAAAGTCCCAGCACTCACCAGGTTGCAAGCCAATTTGCATTTATTGTTCACAAGGAAACAGGACGCGTTTCGGCATAGCCTTCCTCTGCTGTCTAGCTAGACCGCATACAACTGTCAACTAAATACATGAGGGGGCGCCCACTAATGACGTCACCCACTGGCCGGCACGCCAGGTGTGACGTCAAGATAGTCATGGTAACAATGTACACAAAGGAATAATAGTAAACAAACAAAAAACATGAGCCAATCTCGCTCTCCTACAGGGGAGTTGGCGCAGCTGGTGCGCATCACAGCGTGCACTAGTAAAGCGGTCACGGAGATAGGACCGTGCATCTGATGTCCTCAGTATTCCCAGCCGGGAACTTTAAAGCTATATGCTCCTTGTCATACACAGCAAAAAGTCTCATAGTTCATGGAGAAGTAATTCCAGATCAGCACATCGGCTGTAAGGTAAATCTGATAATCCGGGGTCCAACAGTCCGGCATACTGATGAAACTTTGAATGGAGACAAAGGCGCATGTAGCGCTCTGGTGTCAATATAAGTCCGTTATGATTAACAAAGCCAATCTCGTTGGTGTAATTAATACTAGGATGCTGTGATAATATAAAGGAGTAAACTCAGCAAGGGGAGCTGAGTTGGCAGAGCACCCAACTAAGGGCTACTTCGAGGGTGGCAGCGTATAACAGATCATAATAAGAGCAAAGTATAGTAAAAGCTATGATCAGCAGGGGGTAGATACAAACGTAAAAATAAAGTACAATGTAGTCAAGCGTATCACCTAGGGGAGAGACAAAAGTATCAATGTATATCAATATACATATATAACCATAGCAATCACAGTAATACATATACCAGATCCTGAAAGGTTAGTCATTTTAGACAGTTTAGACAGCTATAGAGATAACCCAGGCAGCCGCCTGGGCTAAGCAAGCGGAAAGTGAATGGTATGAACACAGTCGGCACACAATTGATAGTAACATACCCATCTTGCAAGATGAAAAGGAGACTATGCAATCCCACCTCCCTGAATATTGGGATCTGATCGAGCCTGGGATAACTAGGAAGAAAAAGAATGGTATGAGAATAAATCTATACATGGTTATAAAAGTCCCGAAATCTCATATTCCCTGTTAAGTCCTTTAGGCTCTAGTGTCTGGAGGGTATGGATCCAATACGCCTCTCTCTGCAATAGGCGTTTTTTTATGTCACCTCCTCTGATAGGCAGGGACACCTGTTCAACAACCTGGTACTTCAATTGGGAAATAGAATGTTTCTTTTGAGCAAAATGGTATGGTAGAGGCAACAGGAAATTGGCACATCTGATGGTGGATTTGTGCTTACACACTCTATCCCTGACGGTCTGCATTGTTTCGCCTATGTATAGTAGTCCACATGGGCACTTTATAGAATAGACCACGTTTTTACTCAGGCATGTGTGATAACCCTTTATTTTTTATGTTCTCTCTGATTGGGGGTGGAGAATCTTGTCTCCTTTTAGCACATTGCTACATTGAAATCATGGAGACAGGGAAATGTGCCTGTGCGTCTGGTGGTAAGCAATCTCTGCATGGTGGCCATCTCATCCGTCGTGGAATGGCTCTAACTAGGTTGTTGGACAGGTTGGGGGCCCTTTTATTGCAAATGAGTGGTGGGGTCGCAAATTCTGATTATGTTCGGGTATGCTTCCTGTAATATGTGCCAATGTTTACGGACAACCGTGTCAACTTTAAATATGTGTGGGTGATATTCTCTCACAAAAGGTATCCGGTGTGGCGTCTCTTGGGTTTGGATGCGTGGAGGGGTATTACGTCTGGCTTCTCTCAACAAATGTTCAGGGTACCCTCTTTCTTTAAATTTAGACTCCATTTCATCCAGTCTGATCTGTTGTATATGGGGATCACTGACTATACGTTGTACTCTTTTAAACTGTGATTTAGGAATGGCTTTCTTGATACTGTATGGATGTGCGCTATTTAAATGTAATAGGCTGTTCCTATCTGTAGTCTTTTGGTACAAGTCACTGGTGATGTGTCCCTCTGTATCTTTCAGAATCAATGTATCAAGGAAAGGTATGGAGTCTTGGCTAAGTGTCATGGTGAATTTGAATTACTGCCAGATGGAATTGAGATATGTCAAGAAAGCCAGGACGGATTCACGTGGCCCCTCCCATATGCAAAAAATGTCATCAATATAACAACGCCACATTTTGGCGTGTACTTGGAAGGTAGGCTGATTGTAAACATAAAACTCTTCAAAAAATGCCATATAGGCATTTGCATATGGGGGGCCAAGTTCGCGTCCATTGCGGAGCCACATGTATGTAAGTAATATTTGTTTTTGAACATAAAGTAATTGTCATGTAAGACAATTTTAAGTAATGACATGAGGAAGTCCTTTTGTTGTTCAGTATACATACTGCGTTGGAGTATACATTGTGTAGCGGTCATGCCTTTGTCGTGTACAATAGAAGTATACAAACTGACTACGTCGATGGTAACTAGCCAGGTGTTGGCTGAAGTCTCTGTGATATGTCTGATAGCAGTCAAAAAATCAGATGTGTCAAGTAGAAAAGATGTGGTTTCTCTCACTAGAGGTGTTAGAGCTTTTTCCAAAGTGAGAGGGGATTGAGACCAGAATCAATGGAAGCCACTATAGGGCGGCCTGGGGGGTTGATTAATGTCTTGTGCACTTTGGGCAGAATATATATCACAGGTGTGATAGGGAAGTCTTTTTCTAAAAAGATGCCCATTTTGACATCTATTGTACCCATGTCCAAGTGATGTGTCACTAAGTCATGTATTTCTTTCTGTATATTGGGCAAAGGATTCCCTGGAAGTAGTTTATATGTAGTGTTGTCAGAAAGTTGGCGGAGTATTTCGTTGTCATATGCAACAGTGTCCATAATGACAATGGATCCCCCTTTGTCCGCTGGCTTAATTGTCAAGTCAGTGTCAGTCATCAGGTCGTTCAGTGCTCTCCTCTCGTTTCGTGTTATGTTATTTCTGATTTCTATGTTATGGTGTGTGTAGGGCATCGTAAGTTTAGTAACCTCTTGCTGAACCAGATATATGAATGTATCTGTAGGATGATAAATGTGTAGGATTATATCTGCTTTTATCCTTGAGCCCAAACTGTTGTAGTGTGAGTGTCTCCCCCATTTGTGTGGGTGTCGTGATGTCGGTCTGGATGGTAGAAAAGTGTGTCTTGAGGCGGACATTACGGTAAAATCTATGTAGGTCTAGGTCAAGTTGGAAGGTATTGAGTCTGTTGACTGGACAGAAGGAGAGGCCCTTCTGTAAAAGGTTAAGTTGTGTTGTGTTGAGAGGTTTAGAGGATATGTTGAGGACGATGGATTTATCCCTACCTGTGCTCGTGTCTGGACCTGGGACCCCACTATGCCGGTGGTGGCGGCCGCCCCTCCTCGTTTTCTTGGTTTGCATCCTCCCCTGGCCCTGGGAAAAGGGTAACGTGATTGTGGAGCGCCTGATTGGTCGCTGCTGGACCCGGAGGAATGGTAGCCACCACTTGCTTGTCTCCCAAAGGGGCGTGCATTTCCTTGGGCGTCCTGCCATCTGTAGACCGTATTGTTCAGGCAGTCCTCGGTATCTCTCAAAAATTTCTGACGTTTAGTCTGTTCAATGTCTTTCTTATAGGTTTCCAATTGATTGTCCAATTTATCCTTCAAGGTTTTTAAATCCTCTGCACTCAGGCAGTCTTGTAGTTGTTTCTCAATACTTTCTATCTTGCTTTTGGATTCGTTGATTGCAGTATGCAGTTTGTCCACTGTCAATACAATAATGTCAAAAGAACACTTATTAATTATTCTTTCAAAGTCCTTACTAAAGGCTGTGTCATCCAGAAAAAAGGTTGGGCGCAGATTAACCTGGATGCCTCTCGGGATCTTGCTCTGCCTGTGGTATTCCGTGAGAGTTGCTGTGTGTAATTCATAAGCAGTTAGTTTACGTGACTCCTTTTAATAGTCACGCTTGATGAATTAACCAGGAGAAATTTGTCTATATTGATCGTTGGTTGTGACAATATGCGGGCAGTATCCTCAGTATCAAATGATAATGTGGTAGACATCTGGCTTGAATCACAGGTGCACGTACAAAAAGATCATGTAGTATAGGAGAAGAAGCCGGCACTTCTGTGGTGGGTGGTACACGTGGAAAAAGTAAAGCATATAGAACAAAAAGTCCCAGCACATAAATGACGATCAGTTGCAATAAAACCAAGGAGATTTATTAAGAACAACGCGTTTCGACGCCAGGTCAGGCGTCTTTCTCAAGTTCATACAACATAATGAAACATATCCAATATATATACACAGAGACATACCGTATTGCAAACCACAATTGGCCTGCATCACACCATGAGACCAGGATCCAGGAGATGGGAAGTTGTCATCAACACAAAAAGTAAGTAATATAAAACATACAAAAAAAAACTAATAATAATTATTAATTATAACCAAAATAGTTCATTAATATATAATCAAAAACAGCATGGTTGTAGTCCATAAAATTTTTTTCAGATTATGCGGTATGCAACAAGAAATACTAGAATTAACCATTTATGCTGTATTCTCGATGGTTTCATTTAACCCATCCAGGTACAAGCATTTAAGCTTGTATATCCAATACGATTCTTTGTTGATTATCTTTTGAAAGCGGTTTCGAATATCTTTGGATATCACCTCGATTATACTAAGCTTCAACAATTCGGGATTATTCATATGTTTTAACGCAAAGTGTCGTGACACATTATGCAAAGGAAACCCTTTCCGAATATTTAACCGTGGGTATTCATGCGGGCCCACATATAGCAGTTGGCACGGGCATTCCAATAAATAAACCGCATAATCGGTTTCACAGTCCCAATCAGTTTTAATAAAAAACAACTCATTAGTAGTATTGGATCGGAAGGTGTTACAATTATCCTGGATAATATTACAACATAAACAGCGTGATTTATTGCACTTCTTAATGTATTTTTATTGCTTTCAGATTTTTTTGCATATTGGTTGCTATTGGTGACATCTTTAAGTTTACTAGGTGCTAAAAAGTTCCGGAGAGACATAGGTTTTCTAAAAGTAATCCGTGGATGGGCAGGTACTAAATCTTTTAAAATAGGGTCACATTTAACGATCGGCCAGTGTTTACTGTATTTTTCGCCGTATAAGACGCACTTTTTCTTCCCCAAAACTGGGGGGAAAAAGTCGGTGCGTCTCATACGGCGAATACACCCCTATCGCGGCGGTCCCTGCGGCCATCAACGGCCTGGGACCCGCGGCTAATACAGAACATCACCGATCGCGGTGATGCCCTGTATTAACCCTTCAGACGCGGCGATCAAAGCTGACCGCCGCTTCTAAAGGGAAAGTGACACTAACCCGGCTGTTCAGTCGGGCTGTTCGGGACCGCCACGATTTCACCGTGGCGGTCCCGAACAGCCCGACTGAATAGCCGGGTTAGTGCTTACAGGACACCGGGAGGGACCTTACCTGCCTCCTCTGTGTCTTCTCCGTTCAGGGATCCCCTGTATGGCCGGCGCTCTCCTTCCTCGTCATCGCGTACCTGCGTCGGCGTGCGTAATGACGTGATGGCGGCGACGGAGAGCTAGGATACCCGGCCGGCAGCAGAGACGTTCCAGAGCGACGGGGACACGGCGACAGCGAAGGAGCGACATCCAGGGCAGCGGTGACGGGTCCGGAGCGGCGGGGACACCTGAGTATTACCTTATATGCAATGGTCTTCAATCTGCGGATCTCCAGATGTTGCAAAACTACAACTCCCAGCATGCCCGGACAGCAAACGGCTGTCCGGGCATGCTGGGAGTTGTAGTTTTGCAACATCTGGAGGTCCGCAGGTTGAAGACCACTATTGGGTTCAAAATCTTTATTTTTTTAGATTTTGCACCTATAAATTGGGTGCGTCTTATACGCCGGTGCGTCCTATAGGATGAAAAATACGGTAATTAAAATCTTTCTAACAGACTCTGATGCACAATTAAAAGTGGTAAGAAAATTATGTGTCGCATCTTTTTTCGGGGTATTACCCTCAAACTTATTTTTTACCTGTGCAAGATCTATCTGTTTAAGATTTTTTGTTTTATTATAAGCTTGGGTTAAGATCTGTTTCGGATATCACTTTTCTAAGAACCTTTTTTGTAATATACCTGATTTAAAATCCTCATCGTCAGAGCAATTTTTGCGTATTCTTAAATACTGGCCATAAGGCATATTTTTAAAGGGGTACTCCGGTAAAAACTTTTTTTCTTTTAAATCAACTGGTGGCAGAAAGTTAAACATATTTATAAATTACTTCTATTAAAAAAATCTTAATCCTTCCTGTACTTATTAGCTGCTGAATACTACAGAGGAAATTATTTTCTTTTTGGAATGCTCTCTGATGACATCACGACCACAGTTCTCTCTGCTGCTGATGTTATTATAATAATAATAACGCTTTACTTATTGTTTTCCTTAGTGGGATTTGAACCCAAGTCCCCAGCTCTGCAAGGCAGCAGTGCTAACGACTGAGCCACCATGTTGCCCTTAGCATACATTTGCTATGCATGGTTGCTAAAATGGACAGAGATGTCAGCAGAGAGCACTGTGTTCGTGATGTCATCAGTGTTCCAAAAAGAAAGGAATTTCCTCTGTAGAATTCAGCAGCTAATAAGTACTGGAAGGATTAAGATTTTTTAATAGAAGTAATTTACAAATATGTTTAACTTTCTGCCACCAGTTGATTTAAAAGAAAAAAGGTTTTCACCAGAGTACCCCTTTAACCCCTTAAGGATGCAGGACGTAAATGTACGTCCTGGTGCGGTGGTACTTAACGCACCAGGACGTACATTTACGTCCTGTGCATAACCGCGGGCATCAGAGCGATGCCCGTGTCATGAGCGGCTGATCCCGGCTGCTGATCGCAGCCAGGGACCCGCCGGCAATGGCCGACGCCCGCGATCTCGCGGGCGTCCGTCATTAACCCCTCAGATGCCGGGATAAATACAGATCCCGGCATCTGCGGCAGTACACAATTTCAATGAATGATCGGATCACCCGCAGCGCTGCTGCGGGGATCCGATCATTCAGAACGCCGCACGAAGGTCCCCTCACCTGCCTCTGTTCGGCTCCCGGCGTCTTCTGCTCTGGTCTGAGATCGAGCAGACCAGAACAGAAGATAGCCGATAGAACAGATCAGTATTAACAATCATGGTATTGCTATGAATAGTCCCCTATGGGGACTATTCAAGTGTAAAAAAAAATGTAAAAAAATGTAAAAGTAAAAAAAAAGTGAAAAATCCCCTCCTCCAATAAAAAAGTAAAACGTCAGTTTTTTCCTATTTTAGCCCCAAAAAGCGTAAAAAATACATTTTATAGACATATTTGGTATCGCCGCGTGCGTAAATGTCCGAACTATTAAAATAAAATGTTAATGATCCCGTACAGTGAACGGCGTGAAAGTAAAAAAAAAATCCAAAATTGCTACTTTTTTAATACATTTTATTTTAAAAAAAATTATAAAAAATGTATTAAAAGTTTTTTATATGCAAATCTGGTATCAAAAAAAAGTACAGATCATGGCGCAAAAAATGAGCCCTCATAGGTCATCAAAATAAAGGGATTATAAACGTACTAATTTGGCTAAAAAGTTTGTGATTTTTTTTAAGCACAACAATAATATAAAAGTATATAATAACAGGTATCATTTTAATCGTATTGACCCTCAGAATAAAGAACACACATAATTTTTACCGTAAATTGTACGGCGTGAAAACGAAACCTTCCAAAATTAGCAAAATTGCGTTTTTCTTTTTAATTTCCCCACAAAAATAGTGTTTTTTGGTTGCACCATACATTTTATGATATAACGAGTGAGGTCATTACAAAGGACAACTGGTCGCGCAAAAAACAAGCCCTCATACTAGTCTGGCGATGAAAATATAAAAGAGTTATGATTTTTAGAAGGCGAGGAGGAGAAAACGTAAACATTAAATTGTCTGAGTCCTTAAGGGGTTAAGCCATTTAGGGTAGTGACAGCTTCGATAGTCTAGGAAACTATTCACATCCACGGTTTTAAAAAACGTTTTAGTCTTCAGCTTATTATCATGATCTTTAAAAATCTCTAGATCTAAAAACTGTACAGCCAATTCTGAGAAGTGAAGGGTAAAAATTAATCCATATGTGTTGTGATTAATAAAATCTACAAATTCTAGCGCTTGCTGTTGTGTACCGGTCCACAAAATGAATAAATCAATGATATACCGTTTTAAAAATATATATATATACTTAAAAAATGGAGAGTCAGGCTGTGCGATATATAGGGACTCGAATCGCTCCATAAATAAGTTTGCATAACTTGGGGCGAAACGAGTCCCCATCGCACAGCCTTTAATCTGTCTTAAAGGGGTAGTCCAGTGGTGAAAAACATATCCCCTATCCTAAGGATAGGGGATAAGTTTGAGATCGCGGGGGTCTGACCGCTGGGGCCCCCTGCGATCTCTCTGTATGGGGGCCAGGCTCTCCGGCCAGATAGCGGGTGTCGACCCACGCACGAGGCGGCGGCCGACACGCCCCCTCAATACATCTCTATGGCAGAGCCGGAGATTGCCGAAGGCAGCGCTTCGGCTCTGCCATAGAGTTGTATTGAGGGGGCGTGTCGGCCGCCGCTTCGTGCGGAGGTCGACACGCCCCCTTCCCGCGGGCTGTCGGGGCTCCGTACAGGAGATCGCAGGGGGCCCCAGCGGTCGGACCCCCCGCGATCTGCAACTTATCCCTTATCCTTAGGATAGGGGATAAGTTGTTCACCACTGGGTCACCACTGGACTTCTCCGTTAAAACCTGACTATTAAAATCAAAACAGTTATGTTCTAAAATAAATTGAATCCCCTCAATTAAAAAATCACATTGGTCGGAATTCACATAGTCATTGGGTTTATGGTCGTGTAAAATAGCCTTAGTTCCTAAGGTGCTGTCAATATTAGAGTAAAGTGCTGCTACGTCTAAAGTAAGAAAGGAATAATTTACAGGGGTATCTAATCATTTAAGTTCTCTAATTAGCTGCGTGGAGTCTTTTAAGTAGCTGGGTAACTGGACGACTAAAGGTTGTAAAAATAAATCAATATAATGTGACAAGTGTCCAGTAATCGACCCGATCCCCGATATAATCGACCGGGAGGATTAGTGGTAAACTTGTGCACTTTGGGCAAATAATAAAAAGGGACTAGTTGATAAGATGTGATTTTTAAGAAGCTCTTTTCTTTTTTATTTAGAAGTTGTAATTTTTCCGCCTTATCGATTAAATTACAATAAAGTGCAAAGTTGCATACCGCATAATCTGAACATTTTTTTATGGACTACAACCATGCCGTTTTTGATTATATATTAATGAATTATTTTGGTTATAATTAATAATTATTATTAGTTTTTTTGTATGTTTTATATTACTTACTTTTAGTGTTGATGACAACTTCCTCTTTGTCCGTCTGACCTGTAGTTCACTTCCGCCCATCTCCTGAAACCTGGTCTCATGGTGTGATGCAGGCCAATCGTGGTTTGCAATACGGTATGTCTCTGTGTATATATATTGGATATGTTTCATTATGTTGTATGAACTTGAGAAAGACACCTGTCCTGGCGTCGAAACGCGTTGTTCTTAATAAATCCCCTTGATTTTATTGCCACTGATCGTGAGAATTGAACACCACAAGGTGGTGGAAGGGATTGGCTGCACGTTGGAGTCTATACACACCTACACCAGTGTTGTGCCTGTCTGTTTGCACAACTATTTTGGGTAAGCGCACGACATTAGCCCATACGTGGTTTACCCTATTAATTGCACTATGGAGCACTCTTTTTGTGTTTTATATCTTTAGAAAATCTACCATTGCATTTTCCTACATTTTGTGTGAAAATTGTGTTGCTTTTTTTCTCCTTTGGCAGTTTTTCCTGTTCCTATGTCCACTCTTTTTTTTTTTTTTAACTCTTTATGATAAATAAAATGTTCAAATGCCAGAAAAAAATGCCAATACAAAACCCACATTGTGTTTTTAATAGTTTTTCTTTCTGTGGGAGAGAAATACCAAGATTTCAGTAAGAAAAAATGCCATAGTCTCAAATTGCTGCAATTTTGAAAAACTGCCATTGAACCCAAAAACGCCAAAGAAGAGGAAAAAAACACCAAAGACAAAAATGCCTAGTGAGCCTGGCTTTCTTAAATCCCTAACATCTGGCTGCAGCATTGTTTTCACCATAAAAGCTGCTGTTTGGGTGTTTTTGTCAGTGTTTTAGGTAAAAGATTAAATAAAATGTGGAAACCTAGTTAGCATCGATGGACTGGGCCGATGCCTGCTGCTGAGATTCAGTAGTGTGAATGTAGCCTAAGATTTGGTCAAGGCCAGTGTTTTCTAACCAGTGTGTCTCCAGTTGTTGCACAACTACAACTCCCAGCATGCCCGGACAGCCAAAGTAAAACTGTTTGGTATGATAAATACCCGAAAATATGGGTAATCTGGAAGAGACAAATGCTCCTTCCCAGCACTGGGTGCACTGTACGCTTTCAGTAAAATACGAGCCTTTTTTTGTAAGGTATTTTACATTCCACAGTTCAGTAAATCTGGTGTAGACAGTGTCAGAATTCAGACCTTTATACAAACATAATTAAAGAATAGAAGTTTTGCCATGCCAAGGAATGTTCTCAAAATATGTGATTTTACAATTAAAAATTGTTGTGGTACGTGGCTTTTTAACCTGCAAACATATTGTAGAATTAAACAATCCTCAAAGGACACATCAAACTTTTCCTGCTACCATATAAAAAAAACACGGAAACATTGCAAATACAAGAAACTGGATATGTTTTGCAAAAGAGGATGTTTTCTTAGAATGAGGGTGATATGTATTTTGGCATATTAATCATTTCTTTTTTTTTATTTCAGCTTTACAAGTTGCAAAATCTAAAAACACCATCTGATCCTCACATATTTCGTTTAAGTAAGGATTTCGCTACATTTTGCCTAAAATTATCTCCTTATTAGACAATTAACTCTTCAAGGTATATCTGTGTCTCTAAGGCTAGGATTCCACTTGGGTTTTTTTCCAGCGTTTTTTTTCACTGAAAAAAAAACGGCAGAAAAAACGCCAGTGCAATGTCCTGGGTCTGACATTTTTTCTGCCGTTTTTGCATTTTGAGTTGAAAAAATTTATTTAAGGACATTTTTAATTTTTATATGAACTTTTAATTAGTTTTTAATAAAGTGTATGTGTGTTTCACTTTTTTTCTAATTGTTTTTTTTTTTTACATTTTTAGGTAGTTCTACTACTCCCAGCATGAAACAGACTGTTCCATGATGGGAGTAGTAGTACCTGTACTAATAGACATATCGCCCCGGTCGTCAATCCTAACACGCGCTGTGATCCTCCTGTAGAATGTATAGATGCAGTGGCCGCTCTTCTATGGTCCCCTGCACTGACGTATATATACACATATTCATATTTCCTGCAGAGAGTTGTGATTGGCTGGAACCATCTGGCCAATCACAACTCTCTGTGGGAAATATGAATATGTGTATATATACGGCAGTGCAGGGGACCATAGAAGAGCGGCCGCCGCATCTATACATTATACAGGAGGACCGCAACGAAACCCAGGGCAATCTGTCAATTAGTACAGGTACTACTACTCCCATCATGGAACAGTGTGTTCTATGCTGGGAGTAGTAGTACCACCGAAAAAATAATTTTTATTATTGTCGGCTATATTTTTAGTGCCCTGCCCGCCCACATAAATTGATCCCTGTTTAAAAATGTATAAAAAAAAAATTGTTACAAAAAGATAAATTTCTTAAATACAATTGTTTGATTTATCAAAACTTGTGCAGAGGAAAACTTGCCCAGTCACCCATAGTGACCAATCAGATCGCTTCTTTCATTTTGTATAAGCCCTTTAAAAAACTGAAAGAAGCGATCTGATTGGTTGCTATGGGCAACTGGGAAACTTTTCCTCTGCACAGATTTTGATAAATCTCCCCCAGTATAGTCCTTTGTGCATATATCCTAACATGAGTAAAATAGCAGTATTTTAAGCTTATTTCATAAATTGTATTTATTCGAAAGCACAGAATAAAAATGTAAATGAGATCATTGAAAAAGAACACTGATCAAAATTAGAGAAAACTTTCAGATACCTGCAAGTTATTGGGGTTAATCTGACAACTGGTGCTAATTTCCTTAAAGAGTACCTGTCATCAACAAAAACTTTTAATATGTTGTTCATAATCATTAATGAAGAGATATTGTAATATATCTTCATTAAAAAATATTAATATTTATACCAGTTTTTTTCATTTTATAATTTTGGCCACTAGGGGTCACTCTTCTATGCCTGGTCTGCAGGCAGCTTCCTATGCTTTTCATAGTAAGTGTACAGCTTTTAGGACTAATGCTGAAAGGGTTCTGGTCCTTCCACCGGAAGTTCAATACTCTCAGCTCAGGACTCGCTCCCAGCCTATGAGCTGAGAGTATTGAACTTCCGGTGGAAGGACTAGAACTCTTTCAGCATTAGTCCTAAAAGCTGTATACTTACTATGAAAAGCATAGGAAGCTGCCTGCAGACCAGGCATAGAAGAGAGACCCCCTAGTGGCCAAAAGTATAAAATGAAAAAACTGGTATAAATATTAATATTTTTTAATGAAGATATATTACAATATCTCTTCATTAATGATTATGAACAACATATTACAAGTTTTTGTTGATGACAGGTACTCTTTAATGATCTGACAAACTCTATTTAACTGGCAGCCTAACTTTCCAGCTTTTACTGACTGCAAAAATGGTGTGCTGTTCCAAAGTGACTGAAATCCTCCGGCAGCAGGTTGTCCAAATGAAGGCCAAAGGGGTGACCCTATCAGCCATAGCAAGAAAAGTTGGTCGTTCCAAGTCTGTGATTTCTAAAATATTTCATCTTTACAACATCACAAACTCATTCAAGTCCCCCAAGAAGGCTGGTCACCCTCGAAAGACAAATGCAAGAGAGGACAGGATAATGCGGAGAATCTCCAAGGGTAATCGTTTCAACACTGCAGCTGGAATTGCTCGCCAGTTCAGTACTGAACAGTGTCTCAACGTTTAAGAGCATTTGGACTGAAAGCCCACTCTGCAGTGACAAAACCTCTTGTGATGTCCCAGTGTGGGATATACTCCCGTACAGTACTTAAAGGGGTACTCCGGTGAAAACCTTTTTTCTCTTAAATCAACTGGTGGCAGAAAGTTAGACATATTTGTAAATTACTTCTATTTAAAAATCTTAATCCTTCCTGTACTTATTAGCTGCTGAATACTACAGAGGAAATTCTTTTCTTTTTGGAATGCTCTCTGATGACATCACGAGCACAGTTCTCTCTGCTGACATTATTAGGATAATAACACTTTATTTATTGTTGTCCTTAGTGGGATATGAACCCAAGTCCCCAGCACTGCAAGGCAGCAGTGCTAACCACTGAGCCACCATGCTGCCCTTAGCATACATCTGCTATGCATGGTTGCTAAAATGGACAGAGATGTCAGTAGAGAGCACTGTGCTCGTGATGTCATCAGTGTTCCAAAAAGAAAGGAATTTCTAATGAGTACTGGAAGGATTAAGATTTTCTTTAATAGAAGTAATTTACAAATATGTTTAACTTTCTGCCACCAGTTGATTTAAAAGAAAAAAGGTTTTCACCGGAGTACCCCTTTAAAGGGGTTCTCCGGTGCCTACACATCTTATCCCCTATCCAAAGGGCACTTTGCATGGCTGAGAAAAGAGCGTTTTAAAGGGGTTCTCCGGTGCTTAGATATCTTATCCCCTATCCAAAGGATAGGGGATAAGATGCCTGATCGCGGGAGTCCCGCAGATGGGGACGCCCGTGATCATGCACGCGGCACCCCGTTTGTAATCAGTCCCCGGAGCGTGTTCGCCGGCGTGTGACGTCACGCCTCCGCCCCGTGTGACATCACGCTCCGCCCCTCAATGCAAGCCTATGGGAGGGGGGGCGTGATAGCTATCACGCCCCCCTCCCGTAGGCCTGCATTGAGGGGCGGAGCGTGACGTCACACGGGGAGGAGGCGTGACGTCACACGCGGCCGGCCCTGTAGTCGCCCGTAATCAGACCCGGAGCGAACACGGTCCGGGGACTGATTACAAACGGGGTGCCGCGTGCATGATCCCGGGAGTCCCCAGCGGCAGGACTCCCGCGATCGGGCATCTTATCCCCTATCCTTTGGATAGGGGATAAGATGTGTAAGCACCAGAGAACCCCTTTAATCCCTGTCAGGTTGAGTCCCTCTGTTGCCTAGGGGCTCTCCTGCAGTGTTTCCTACCATTGTGTTATCTGTATATTAGGTGTATTAGGTATAAAGGACCTTTAACCCCTTAACGACCACGGACGTAAATGTATGTCCTGATTTGGCGGGACTTCCCGCACCAGGATGTACATTTACGTCCTGTGTATGACCGCGAGCATCGGAACGGTGCTCGCGTCATACACGGCAGGCTCCGGCTGCTAGCAGCAGCTGGGGACCCGCCCGTAATGGCTGACATCCACGATCGTGCGGATGTCCGCCATTAACCCCTTAGATGCTGTGATCAATACAGATCACAGCATCTGCGGCATTGCCATACTTTGATTGGATGATCAGATCGCCCGCAGCGCTGCCGTGGCGATCCGATCATCCAGCATGACAGCTGGAGGTCCCCTTACCTGGCTCCGGCCATCTCCCGGGGTCTTCTGCTCTGGTCTGCGATCGAGCAGAACAGAGCAGAAGATCACCGATAATACTGAGCAGTGCTGTGTCCTATGTATAGCACTGCACAGTATTAGCATTCAAAGGATTGCTATAGATAGTCCCCTATGGGGACATAAAAACTGTAAAAAAAAAATTTGAAAAATGTAAAATTAAAAAGTAAAAAAATAAGTGAAAAATTCCCTCCCCCAATAAAAATGAAAATTGTCAGTTTTTCCCATTTTACCCCCAAAAAGCGTAAATTTTTTTTAAAATAAACATATTTGGTATCGCCGCGTGCGTAAATGTCCGAACTATCAAACTATAATGTTAATGATCAAGTACGGTGAATGGCGTAAATGTAAAAAATAAAAAAAGTCAAAAAATGCTGCTTTTTTGTCACATTTTATTTAAAAAAAATGTATTAAAAAATTATCTAAAAGTTTTATATATGCAAATGTGGTATCTAAAAAAGTACAGATGACGGCGCAAAAAATGAGCCCTCATACTGCCCTATATACGGAAAAATGAAAAAGTTATAGGTGGTCAAAATAGGGTGATTTTAGACTACTGATTTTGTACAAAAAGTTTTAGATTTTTTTTAAGTGGTACAAAAATATAAAAGTATCTAGCCATGGGTATCATTTTAATCGTATTGACCCACAGAATGAAGAACACATGTCATTTTTACCATAAAGTGTACAGTGTGAAAACAAAACCCTCCAAAATGTGCAAACTTTTGGTTTTCATAAAAATTTCCTCCCTAAATAATTTTTTTTTGGGTTCATCGCACATTTTATGGTAAAATGAGAGGTTTCATTACAAAGTACAATTGGTCACGCAAAAAACAAGCTCTTATATGGGTCTGTAGATGGAAATATAAAAGAGTTATGGATTTTAGAAGGCGAGGAGGAAAAAACACAAAAATAAAATTGGCCTGGTCCTTAAAGGGGTATTCCAGGCCAAAACTTTTTTTTATATATCAACTGGCTCCGGAAAGTTAAACAGATTTGTAAATTACTTCGATTAAAAAATCTTAATCCTTGCAATAGTTATTATATTCTGAAGTTGAGTTGTTTTTTTCTGTCTAACTGCTTTCTGATGACTCATGTCCTGGGAGCTGTGCAGTTCCTATGGGGATATTTTCCCATCATGCACAGCTCCCGGGACGTGACATCATCATTGAGCAGTTAGACAGAAAACTTCAGAAGCTAATAACTATTGAAAGGATTAAGATTTTTTAATAGAAGTAATTAACAAATCTGTTTAACTTTCCAGAGCCAGTTGATATATATATATAAAAAAAAAGTTTTTGCCTGGAATACCCCTTTAAGGTGAAAATGGGCTTGGTCATTAAGGGGTTAAGGACCTTTGAGTTAGTCACATGATGTTATTGTTGCATGTTTGTTACCCAGAGAGCACCAGCCAACCAGGTGACCTGCTGCTTGACCTATGGGCTCCTTGCTCAGCCCCCCTTTTTAAAGAAGGGAGGAGCTGCACTCTGCCTCTTATCTCTGCACATCTGGAGGCCTCAAGCCTACCTACAGCCACATGTCAGTAAGTCAAGTCTTCTATGTCTGCTGTCAATACCTACAGTCAAGTCAAGCCTATAGTCAAGTCTATTATAGTCAGCGTGGTTGAGTTGAAGTCTGTTCAAACACTACAAGTCCCAGCAAGCTGCAAGGTCCCCTCTGTGTTACTGGCCACCTTTCTGGGATCCCGGCCTAGCTGTAAAGACTAATATCATCTGTCTACCTCAGTAAAGCTACAGTTAACTCTAACATGGTCTTGGACTATTATTACCCTGCCTAACCTAAGGATAGCGGTGCTACCGTTTGGGTGGTTACCAGAAAAACAACGCCCTGGCGTCACAAACATTTAGGGGTCAATACCATCTGCCCTGGGCTACAACATTGCCTCATACACCTCATCACAACCCCGTGGCACACCACACTCTCATTATCAGAAAGAATCAAAAGGCTAGACTCACCTTTGCTGAGGAGCATGTTGTGTGGACAGAGAAGTGGTCCAGAGTTCATTTTAGTGATGAAAGCAAGTTTAAAGGGGTTATGAAGAAATTCGAAGTGGATCTAGCAATTCCAATAAAGCATCGATTTTATTCGTAAGTGAACAGCATAAAAATCTTTTGCAGATAGCACTCACAGCACACCACCAAGCCAGTGATGCACAGCAACATGGACACGTTTCGAGCACATGCGCACTCTTAATCACCAGTTGGATCCAGTTGGTGATCAAGAGCACGCATGGGCTAGAAACACGTCCATGTTGCTGTGCATCACTGGCTAGGTGGTGTGCTGTGAGTGCTATCCGAAAAAGATTTTTATGTTGTTCAATTACGAATAAAATCGATATTTTATTGGAATTGCTGGATCCACTTAGAATTTCTTCATATACTACGCATCAAGCTGGGCCAGGCTTAGGATCCGTGCAAAACCATTGATAGGTGAACTGAAGATTTTCTTTTCGTTTTAAAGGGGTTATCCAGGAAAAAACTTTTTTTTATAAATCAACTGGCTACAGCAAGTTAAACAGATTTGTAAATGACTTCTATTTAAAAATCTTAATCCTTTCAGTACTTATGAGCTGCTGAAGTTGAATTGTTCTCTTCAGTCTAAGTGCTCTCTGATGACACCTGTCTCTGGAGCTGTGCAGAGTAGAAGCAAATCCCCATAGCAAACCTCTTGTACTCTGTGCAGTTCCTGAGACAAGCAGAGATGTCAGCAGAGAGCACTGTTGCCAGACAGAAAACAACAACTCAACTTCAGCAGCTAATAATTATTGAAAGGATTAAGATTTTTTAATCAAAAAGTAATTTACAAATCTGTTTAACTTTCTGGAGCCAGTTGATATAAGAAAAAAGTTTTTTCCTGGAATACCCCTTTAAAGCAGTTTTTTCCAAACAGTGTGTCTCCGGCTGTTGCAAAACTACAACTCCCAGCATGCTGGAAGTTGTAGTTTTGCAACAGCCGGAGACACACTGTTTGGAAAACACTGGGTTAAAGCCTGTAAGCAATAACTAGCATGTTTGGTGACAGATTTCTATAGGGCTCTGCTATGTTTTCTAAAGTTTTTTTTTTTTAATAAACTGGTGTCAGAAAGTTAAGGATTCGTAAATTACTTCTATTTAAAAATCTTAATCCTTCCAGTACTCATCAGCTGCTGGTTGCTACAGAGGAAGTTGTATTTCTTTCTGGAATTCTTTTCAGTCTTACCACAGTGCTCTCTGCTGACACCCCTGTGGACAGAGGGAAGCAGAGAGCACTGTGGTCAGACAGAAAAGAACTCCAGAAAGAAATACAACTTCCTGTGGAGTATACAGCAGCTGATAAGTACTGGAAGGATAATATAATAATTTATTTTTTTGAAAGAAGTAATTTACAAACATGTTTAACTTTGTGGCACCAGTTGATTTAAAAAAAAAATCCACTGAAGTACCCGTTTAACAATGAAGGATAAGCAGTTATAATAAATCATAATGCATAGCATACTGAACAACACGTGAGAATACGTTTATTTAGTTCATATCACTATTTTAGATAGATGGAACATGACATCTAGTGGCCATGCCTAGAAATAACCTACTACTGGAAGCAGCTGTATACACTATAAAGAACTGATGATTTTGTTCTTTCTTATAGTGTTTATGGCACTGGTGGAAATAGCCACACGCTCCTCCTAGTGGCTGGGGATAATGGTGCCTCTTGTTTGGGAGTCACTGATGGTCCAAGGAGTTGTAACTCAAACGATCAAACATTTATCCCCTACCTAGTGCATAGGGAATAAATGCTTCTTTCTAAAATACCCCATTACATGCACCAAGCCTGTACAGCAGAATACTGCCTTAATGGGTTACTCCAGTAAAAATAAATACATTTTTAAATCAACTGGTACCAGAAAGTTAAACAGATATGTAAATTACTTAAATTTAATAATCTTACTACTTCCAGTACTTATCAGCTGCTGTATACTACAGTGTAGGGATCGACCGATTATCGGTTTGGCCGATATTATCGGTCGATATTCACGATTTTTGACGTTATCGGCAATTACCTTGCCAATAATCCGATAATGTCCCCCGCCCCCACCGCATTAGGTTGTAGTTCCCCCACATTAGGTTGGCAGTACAGTTCCCCCACATTAGGGTTGGCAGTACAGTTCCCCCACATTAGCTGCAGTACAATTCCCCCACATTAGGCGCAGTACAATTCCCCCACATTAGGTGCAGTATACTTCCCCCATATTAGGTTGGCAGTATAGTTCCCCCACATTAGGTAGTAGTTCCCCTACATTAGGTTGTAGTTCCCCCCCCCCCCCACATTAGGTGCAGTATAGTTCCCCCACATTAGGTGCAGTATAGTTCCCCCACATTAGGTGCAATAAAGTCCCCCACATTAGGCTTGCAGTATGTTCCCCCACATTAGGTGCAATATAGTCCCCCACATTAGGTTGGCAGTATAGTTCCCCCACATTAGGTGCAATATAGTCCCCCTCATTACGTTGGCAGTATGTTCCCCCACATTAGGTGCAATATAGTCCCCCACATTATGTTGGCAGTATAGTCCCTCCACATTAGGTGCAATATAGTCCCCCACATTAGGCTGGCAGTATAGTTCCCCCATATTAGGTGCAATATAGTCCCCCACATTAGGTGCAATATAGTCCCCCACATTAGGCTTGCAGTTTGTTCCCCCACATTAGGTGCAATATAGTCCCCCACATTAGGCTGGCAGTATAGTCCCCCACATTAGGTGCAATATAGTCCCCCACATTATGTTGGCAGTATGTTACCCCACATTAGGTGCAATATAGTTCCCCACATTAGGCTGGCAGTATAGTCCCCCCACATTAGGTGCAATATAGTCCCCCACATTAGGCTGGCAGTATGTTCCCCCACATTAGGTGCAGTATGTTCCCCCACATTAGGTGCAGTATAGTCCCCCACATTAGGCTGGCAGTATGTTCCCCCACATTAGGCTGGCAGTATAGTTCCCCCACATTAGGCTGGCAGTATGTTCCCCCACATTAGGTGCAGTATGTTCCCCCACATTAGGTGCAATATAGTCCCCCACATTAGGCTGGCAGTATAGTTCCCCCACATTAGGTGCAATATAGTCCCCCACATTAGGCTGGCAGTATAGTTCCCCCACATTAGGTGCAATATTGTCCCCCACATTACATTGGCAGTATGTTCCCCCACGTTAGGTGCAATATAGTCCCCCACATTAGGCTGGCAGTATGTTCCCCCACATTAGGTGCAGTATGTTCCCCCACATTAGGTGCAGTATAGTCCCCCCCATTAGGCTGGCAGTATGTTCCCCCACATTAGGCTGGCAGTATAGTTCCCCCACATTAGGTTGGCAGTATAGTTCTCCCACATTAGGCTGGCAGTATAGTTCCCCCACATTAGGCTGGCAGTATAGTCCCCCATATTACAGTATAGCTGGAGGCTGTATGCCTGTGTACTGCCCCATTTCAGTGTTCCGACCACCGCTCCGGCCATAGCAGGACCGGAGGATCGGTGGTCAGAACACTGAAGGGACGCGCCGCTGGTAAACACTTACCTACTACAAGCGTGCACGTCTTTGCTTCTTCGCTTCTTCTCCGCTGCTCCGTGCTCGGTGCCATGGGCGCACGCATGGGACGTCAGTGACGTCGCTGCGTGCTCCTGCTCCCGGCGGTCCCCGTGTTTTTAAAGTAAACGAGGGCCGCAGGGACTTCACAGAGGCATCCTTGTGTTCCGAAAGCACCTTTCGGAGGGATCGACCGATTATCGGTTTGGCCGATATTATCGGTCGATATTCACGATTTTTGACGTTATCGGCAATTACCTTGCCAATAATCCGATAATGTCCCCCGCCCCCACCGCATTAGGTTGTAGTTCCCCCACATTAGGTTGGCAGTACAGTTCCCCCACATTAGGGTTGGCAGTACAGTTCCCCCACATTAGCTGCAGTACAATTCCCCCACATTAGGCGCAGTACAATTCCCCCACATTAGGTGCAGTATACTTCCCCCATATTAGGTTGGCAGTATAGTTCCCCCACATTAGGTAGTAGTTCCCCTACATTAGGTTGTAGTTCCCCCCCCCCACATTAGGTGCAGTATAGTTCCCCCACATTAGGTGCAGTATAGTTCCCCCACATTAGGTGCAATATAGTCCCCCACATTAGGCTTGCAGTATGTTCCCCCACATTAGGTGCAATATAGTCCCCCACATTAGGTTGGCAGTATAGTTCCCCCACATTAGGTGCAATATAGTCCCCCTCATTACGTTGGCAGTATGTTCCCCCACATTAGGTGCAATATAGTCCCCCACATTATGTTGGCAGTATAGTCCCTCCACATTAGGTGCAATATAGTCCCCCACATTAGGCTGGCAGTATAGTTCCCCCATATTAGGTGCAATATAGTCCCCCACATTAGGTGCAATATAGTCCCCCACATTAGGCTTGCAGTTTGTTCCCCCACATTAGGTGCAATATAGTCCCCCACATTAGGCTGGCAGTATAGTCCCCCACATTAGGTGCAATATAGTCCCCCACATTATGTTGGCAGTATGTTACCCCACATTAGGTGCAATATAGTTCCCCACATTAGGCTGGCAGTATAGTCCCCCCACATTAGGTGCAATATAGTCCCCCACATTAGGCTGGCAGTATGTTCCCCCACATTAGGTGCAGTATGTTCCCCCACATTAGGTGCAGTATAGTCCCCCACATTAGGCTGGCAGTATGTTCCCCCACATTAGGCTGGCAGTATAGTTCCCCCACATTAGGCTGGCAGTATGTTCCCCCACATTAGGTGCAGTATGTTCCCCCACATTAGGTGCAATATAGTCCCCCACATTAGGCTGGCAGTATAGTTCCCCCACATTAGGTGCAATATAGTCCCCCACATTAGGCTGGCAGTATAGTTCCCCCACATTAGGTGCAATATTGTCCCCCACATTACGTTGGCAGTATGTTCCCCCACGTTAGGTGCAATATAGTCCCCCACATTAGGCTGGCAGTATGTTCCCCCACATTAGGTGCAGTATGTTCCCCCACATTAGGTGCAGTATAGTCCCCCCCATTAGGCTGGCAGTATGTTCCCCCACATTAGGCTGGCAGTATAGTTCCCCCACATTAGGTTGGCAGTATAGTTCTCCCACATTAGGCTGGCAGTATAGTTCCCCCACATTAGGCTGGCAGTATAGTCCCCCATATTACAGTATAGCTGGAGGCTGTATGCCTGTGTACTGCCCCATTTCAGTGTTCCGACCACCGCTCCGGCCATAGCAGGACCGGAGGATCGGTGGTCAGAACACTGAAGGGACGCGCCGCTGGTAAACACTTACCTACTACAAGCGTGCGCGTCTTTGCTTCTTCGCTTCTTCTCCGCTGCTCCGTGCTCGGTGCCATGGGCGCACGCATGGGACGTCAGTGACGTCGCTGCGTGCTCCTGCTCCCGGCGGTCCCCGTGTTTTTAAAGTAAACGAGGGCCGCAGGGACTTCACAGAGGCATCCTTGTGTTCCGAAAGCACCTTTCGGAACACAGGGATGTCCTAAAGCAAAAACACCCGGCGGGCCAGGTAAATGCGCTCCGCGGGCCGCATATGGCCCGCGGGCCGTAGTTTGAGGACCCCTGGTCTACATTATAGGCAGGGTTCACAATGTGTTTTGTGTGGAAATAGAACCTGACATTCACACTGACTTTAAAGTGAATCTGTCACCTGTTTTGTGGTAGCAAAATTGGTGACAGTCCAAAATATCCATCGGGAAGGAGAGAACGCACATATTTTTCTTCTCGGTCATGCACTTTGCATGGCTGAGAAAAGAGCGTTTTAAAGGGGTTCTCCGGTGCTTAGATATCTTATCCCCTATCCAAAGGATAGGGGATAAGATGCCTGATCACGGGAGTCCCGCCGCTGGGGACCCCCATGATCTTGCACGCGGGACCCCGTTTGTAATCAGTCCCCGGAGCGTGTTCGCTCCGGGTCTGATTACCGGCGACCACAGTGCCGGCGCCGTGTGACGTCACGCACCGCCCCTCAATGAAAGCCTACGGGAGGGGGCGTGATAGCTGCCATGCCCCCTCCCATAGGCTTGCATTAAGGGGCGGAGCGTGAAGTCACACGGGGGCGGAGGCGTGACATCACACGCCGCCGGCTCTTTGGTCGCCGGTCTAAAAATCGTATTTGTCAGATGTTTTTGTCAGCTTTATTTTACAATAATCATCTTTACTTTTATGTTTCACAATCTTTCTAGAGCAGATTGGAAAACATCTTTATCATCTTCCGCTTGGACTACTCCAACATCCTCCTCTGTGGTCTTCCATTAAAAACACCATCCAATCCATCCTCAACTAATATGGGGCATGGAACATCTTAGCTATGAGGAGCGATTAAAGGAGTTACAATTGTTTAGTCTTGAGAAGAGACGTTTAAGGGGGGATATGATAAATGTATATAAGTATATTAATGGCCCATACAAAAAATATGGAGAAAAACTGTTCCAGGTTAAACCCCCCCAAAGGACGAGGGGGCACTCCCTCCGTCTGGAGAAGAAAAAGTTTAGTCTCAAGGGGCGACACGCCTTCTTTACCATGAGAACTGCGAACTTATGGAACAGTCTACCTCAGGAACTGGTCACAGCAGGAAAATTTACAGCTTTAAAACAGGATTAGATACATTCCTGGAACAAAATAAGATTAATGCTTATGAAGAAATATAAAATCCCATCCCTTCCCCAATATCGCGCCACACCCCTACCCTACAATTCCCTGGTTGAACTTGATGGACATATGTATTTTTTTCGACCGTACTAACTATGTAACTATGTAACTCTGCTGCCCTACTAATCCGCCTCTCACCTCGCTTCTCCTTTACCTCACACCTGTACCAATCCCTTCATTGGCTGCCTGTTGCCCAACAAATTCAGTTTAAACTCTTCACCATGACATATAAGGCCGTCCACAACCTGTCACCTCCAAACATCTCTGACCTGATCACCTGAAACTGCCCCTCACGCAATCTCCGATCATCTGGAGACCTCTACCTACGCTTCCCCCTGTTCCGCACTTCACATGACCGTCCTTAAAGAGGTACTCTGCACCCCTAGACATCTTATCCCCTATCCAAAGGATAGGGGATAAGATGTCAGATCGCCAGGGTCCCGCTGCTGTGGGCCCCGGGATCTCGGCAGCTGCACCCACCTCTACGGCTTCCACCTCACACCGGCAACGCTGGAGGCTTCGGAGACCGACCACAATGCAAGTCTATGGGAGAGGGCGTGACAGACCTCCCATTGAAGGGGCGGGGCGTGACATCACACGGGGCGAAGTCGTGACGTCACGCTCATCCGCCATTGCGGTCGGTCTCCGAAGCCTCCAGCGTTGCCGGTGTGAGGTGGAAGCCGTAGAGGTGGGTGCAGCAGCCGAGATCCCGGGGGCCCACAGCAGCGGGACCCTGGCGATCTGACATCTTATGCCCTATCCTTTGGATAGGGGATAAGATGTCTACGGGTGCGGAGTACCCCTTTAAAGAGGTATTTAGGTGGAAATCAATTTTTGTTTTTTAACCAACTGGTACCAGAAAGTTAAACAGATTAGTAAATTACTTCTATTTAAAACTCTTAATCCTTCCAGTACATATCAGCTGCTGTATACTACAGAGGAAGTTGAGTTGTTCTTTTCTGTCTGACCACAGTGCTCTTTGCTGACACCTCTGTCCATATCAGGAACTGTCCAGAGCAGGAGAGGTTTGCTATGGGGATTTGCTTGTACTCTGGACAGTTCCCGACACTGACAAAAAATGGTAAGACTGAAAAAAACTACACAACTTCCTCTGTAGTATACAGCAGCTGATAAGTACTGGAAGGATTAAGATTTTAAAATAGAAATAATTTACAAATCTGTGTATCTTTCTGGCACCAGTTGATTAAAAAAAAAAATAATTGTTTTCCACTGGAGTACCCCTTTAAGACTTCTCCCGAGCTTCCCCCATACACTGGAACTCACTACCCCGACATATCCAGCTCTCACCAACCAACAAGACCTTCAAAAGCAACCTAAAGACCCATCTATTCACGCAAGCCTGCCTCCACTACACTATGAAGTGTACTTTACCACCTGTTCACAGATGACCTGCTGTCCCCCTCACCTGCTGTTTCCCAAAAATAATTGCAGCTTTTTGTAATGTCACATCCTAGAAAAAGTGGAATAAAATTCATGATCAAAACATCACATATATGCAAAAAAAGGTACCGATAAAAAGCATTTATACACCCGCTTATACGGGAAAAAATAAGAAAGTTATAGGGGTCAAAATAAGACAATGTTATGCATACTAATAGTAGAAAAAAAAAAGTTTTGACTTTTTAAAGCAGTACAATAATAGAAACATGTATATAACATGTCAGTTTTACTATCAAGTGCACTGCGCAAAAATGAAACCATCCAAAAGTTGCAAAATTGCTGTTTTCTTTTCAATTTTCCTGCCACAAATAATAATTTTTCTGTTACGTCAAACATTTTATAGTAAAGTGAAAGGTGTCTTTACGAAGAACAATTGTTTGTGCAAAAAACAAGCCTCCATATGGGTCTGTGGATGGGAAAAAAAGAATTGTCTCCGCTCCGTGACGGATGACTGGGATGCAAACCGCCACGCCCCCTCCATTTACGTCTATGGGAGGAGGCATGACGATTATGTACTGCCATCACGCCCCCTCCATTTACGTCTATGGGAGGAGGCATGACGATTATGTACTGCCATCACGCCCCCTCCATTTACGTCTATGGGAGGAGGCATGACGATTATGTACTGCCATCACGCCCCCTCCATTTACGTCTATGGGAGGAGGCATGACGATTATGTACTGCCATCACGCCCCCTCCATTTACGTCTATGGGAGGAGGCATGACGATTATGTACTAGCCATCACGCCCCCTCCATTTACGTCTATGGGAGGAGGCATGACGATTATGTACTAGCCATCACGCCCCCTCCATTTACGTCTATGGGAGGAGGCATGACGATTATGTACTGCCATCACGCCCCCTCCATTTACGTCTATGGGAGGAGGCATGACGATTATGTACTGCCATCACGCCCCCTCCATTTACGTCTATGGGAGGAGGCATGACGATTATGTACTAGCCATCACGCCCCCTCCATTTACGTCTATGGGAGGAGGCATGACGATTATGTACTAGCCATCACGCCCCCTCCATTTACGTCTATGGGAGGAGGCATGACGATTATGTACTAGCCATCACGCCCCCTCCCATGGACATGAATAGAGGGGGCATGGCGTAACATCACGAAGGCGGAAGCTGCAAGCCCAGAGTTCCGCTGCCGGCCCACCGCTAGGGACCCCGGCATGTTTCCAAAGGAGTACCCTGCGGGGACCCCACGTCATATCGGGTTGGTCACGTCGGCTAACGGTAGCCGGGACCTGTGGCTAATACCAGACAACACCGATCGTGGTGATGCCCATTATTAACCCTTTAGAAGCAGCGATCGAAGTTGATTGCCGCGTCTAAAGAAGAAAAAAAAGCATTCCTGGCAGCTCAGTCGGGCTGATCAAGACCACTGTGGTGTCCCAATCAGCTGTGCGGATGCGAGGAGGGTCCCTATCTTCCTCCTCGGCGTCAGATCGTCATTTGATTGCTCCATGCCTTAGATCCAGGCTGGAGCAATCGATTGCCGAAAACACTAATCAATGCAATGCTATGGCATAGCATTGATCAATGTCTGCAATCAGAAGATTGCATGTTATAGCCCCCTATAGTTAATAAATGTGATTCAACCCCTTCCCTAATAAAAGTTTGAATAACCCCCTTTTCCCCATTTAAAAATAAAAATATGTAAATAAAATTATAAACATGTGGTATCGCCGCGTGCGTAAATGTCCGAACTCAAAATATATCGTTAATTAAACCGCACGGTCAATGGCGTGCACGTAAAAAAAATTAAAAAGTCCAAAATAGCGTATTTTTGGTCACTTTTTATCCCAATAACAAAATGAATATAAAGCTATCAAAAAAAATGGTACCGATAAAAACTTCAGATTACGGCGCAACAAAATTAGTCCTCATACTGCCCCATACGCGGAAAAATAAAAAAGTTATAGGGGTCAGAAAAGGACATTTTTAAATATATTAATTTTCCTGCATGTAGTTATGATTTTTACCAGAAGTCCGACAAAATCAAACCTATATAAGTAGGGTATCATTTTAACCGTATGGACCTACAGAATAAAGATAAGGTGTCATTTTTACCGAAATATGCACTGCGTAGTAACGGAATCCCCAAGAAGTTACAAAATGACGTGTTTTTTAAAAATTTTGTCCCACAAATATATATATTTTTTTGGCTTTCACCGTAGATTTTTGAGTAAAATAACTGACGTCATTACAAAGTAGAATTGGCGGTGCAAAAAACAAGCCCTCATATGGGTCTGCAGGTGCAAAATTGAAAGGGTTAGGATTTTTAAAATGTAAGGAGGAAGAAAACAAAAGTGCAAAACACGGAAAAACGCTATGTTCTTAGGGGGTTGAGTTACGCCTTTTTTCCCCCAAATAGGTCGCCTCCAGCTGTTGTAAAACTACAACACCCAGGATGATCAGACAGCGGTGATGTATATTTTTGCAATAGTTACCAAAATCACGGCAAAAACGCGCAACATTACTGCATTAAAAAACGCACAGCTTATTGTTTATGAATGTTGTTCTAAAATAAGGAGATACAGAAGAGAACGTCATTGTCCACACCCTTCCATGTGAACATACACAGGAAAAACGCATTATCTGCAGACAAGTCCAAAAGCATACAATGAACAGCAAGTCGGTAAACCGTGGAGACATAAGGCGCCCCTAATCCAGTAATTACGGCAGCGTCGGAGCCTCATACAGGGGGAAACCATAAAAAGATCACATGACGCCTGTGGGCGTGGCTTCAGTGCACGTGGCGTTCGTTACGTTCGGCTTCCTGAGTGTTGGTGAGTGACTCGGGTGTTGTGTGCGGGTGACTTATAGGAATGACCCTGTGGGCGCTCGTCAGCGTTATAATAGTCCCGTTGCACATGCGCAGTGTTAGTGAAAGCGGCTTCGCTGTTTACTAGGTCCACAAGTGTACTGGTGACAGTGGAGACGTTGAGCCAATCAGAATTTAGCTTTCATTTTGTAAGTTAGTTTGGTAAATGAAACCTTGAAACTGATTGGTTATCACTGTGATTGTGTAACTAGCGATTTAGCATCATACAGCTGAGTGACAGCTAGCTAACAGTGTTGGTCAGCCATGTCACATACTGCACCTAATGTGGGGGGAACTATACTGCAACTAATGTGGGGGGAACTATACTGCACCTAATGTGGGGGAGACTATACTGCAACTAATGTGGGGGGAACTATACTGCACCTAATGTGGGGGGAACTATACTGCACCTAATGTAGGGGGAACTATACTGCACCTAATGTGGGGGGAACTATACTGCACCTAATGTGGGGGGAACTATACTGCACCTAGTGTGGGGGGAACTATACTGCACCTAATGTGGGGGGAACTATACTGCACCTAATGTGGGGGGAACTATACTGCACCTAATGTGGGGGGAACTATACTGCACCTAATGTGGGGGGAACTATACTGCACCTAATGTGGGGGGAACTATACTGCACCTAATGTGGGGGAAACTATACTGCACCTAATGTGGGGGGAACTATACTGCACCTAATGTGGGGAACTATACTGCACCTAATGTGGGGGGAACTATACTGCACCTAATGTGGGGGGAACTATACTGCACCTAATGTGGGGGGAACTATACTGCACTTAATGTGGGGGGAACTATACTGCACCTAATGTGGGGGAACTATACTGCACCTAATGTGGGGGGTACTATACTGCACCTAATGTGGGAGGAACTATACTGCACCGAGGAGTGCTATCAGCCAGGAGAGAGCGCAGAGGAGTGCTATCAGCCAGGAGAGAGCGCAGAGGAGTGCTATCAGCCAGGAGAGAGCGCAGAGGAGTGCTATCAGCCAGGAGAGAGCGCAGAGGAGTGCTATCAGCCAGGAGAGAGCGCAGAGGAGTGCTATCAGACAGGAGAGAGCGCAAAGGAGTGCTATCAATGGGATTTAGATCTTGACTAATCAGCCAGGAGAGAGCTCAGAGGAGTGCTATCAGCCAGGAGAGAGCGCAGAGAAGTCCTATCAGACAGGAGAGAGCACGGAGGAGTGCTATCAGCCAGGAGAGAGGGCAGAGAAGTCCTATCAGACAGGAGAGAGCACAGAGGAGTGCTGCCAGACAGGAGAGAGCACAGAGGAGTGCTAGCCCACCCTTACTTACTGGACTTTGTCCATGCCTGTGCTGTAGCTTGGATAAAAGCCATGATTTTATAACCCATGATAAAAGGTTTTTGAATCTGACAGTACCCATTTAAGGCCCCATTCACATCACGGTTCCTGCAAACACTGCATGTATATGTCAGTAAACTCTTTGGCAGGTTGGTGATATATACTTGCAATGTGTGCAGGAAGGAGGATGTGAATGGGGCTTAACCCTGGGGTCCATGGTTTTTACAGAAAATTGCAGTATGTCAAACCTAATGGAACTGCAGATCATACAGGCTGGAAAAGATTCTCTGGGTGGTTTTGTCATTAGAGGAATAATTGTATTTTACGTGTAAGTGATGTCACAATAGGTAATTTAGTCTATAATGTTCCTTGATGTGTGATTGCTCTTACATTCTTTATTGGGTAGTCTTATATATTAATATTTTATCTCTTTTTGAATAAGCAGAGGGAAGACAATGTCTCAGGCCACATTCCACGCTCCCCGGAGGAAAAGAAAAGTGTACGAGTCCTATGAATCTCCCTTTCCCATCCCACTAGCTGATGATTCTTATATGAAAGATTTCAGGATCTGTAATGGAGAGCTTATTAACAATAATGTCATTGTGAGGAGTATAGAGGATATAGAGCTTCTGTATGGAAAGGTAAGACCTTTCGTGGGGAGGTGATTCTACTGGAAGATGGCTTAAAGTGTACCTCAATAGCTGCTGTTCTGCACAGTTTAACTTGGATAGACGCAGCTCATGCTTGGCGGTCGGCAACCAACTGAGGCCTAGCGACTTCCATGCAGGAGCCCATTTCTAAATAATAAGACTTGTGCAAAGGGAAATAGTAGTGATTGCAACCACAATTTACATAGAATTTGAGTGATTTAGTGTAGTCACGGCCTAGTACAGAAGTTGGCCAAAGCTAATTGGCATAGTTTTTAATAAGGTTTATTTGTGGCATGTATTATCTACCATAATACATCACGAAAATGCATGCGAATTTCAACCTATTGCCTACAATGGGAATAAAGTCTGCAGTTAGATTCTCTCTAAATGATGTAACACAATTCAGGATTTAAAAAATCCAAGGTCACCATGGCGCCGAGGTTTTTGTCAGCCCTGCGTACAGCAGCCTCAGATTTTGCCAGATGGTACTTGCTTCATTACAACAATTCATGTGTCGGGGTCAGCAGACGAGCAACACGCTGCTTGAGCAGGCGCTCTGCTTGTCGATAGTAGGGAGTGTTCAGACATGTGGGCTGAGAAGAAGCTGTGTCCCGCCCTGTGTTGCAGGGAGAGCAGAGGAGGACGTTCAGGTCAGGAAGCCATGTTCCTGGGCCTTAGGAGGTACAGCGGCTGTCAGAGCTCTCAATGTCACCCTGGGGGGAAGTATTCTGGGGCGCCCTTGTTCATTTTGCAGGTCTCCCCCCCCCCCCCCCTTCAAAATGGGTCAGATGCAGGATAGGAGCCCGTGTCATACCTGTCAGGCACTGCTGCCATCTGCAGTGGTCTGATTACCTTGCCCTCCTACGTCCCCTCCTCCTTATGCATTACATTGATCTATATAAGAAATGGATTTGTTATAATAGGCCGCTAGGGAGGGCCCAAAAATTGTTAATTTTATATATATATATATATATATATATATATATATATATATATATATATAAAATATTACCCTCCCTAATAAAAATTCTAATTACCCATCCCTTTCCCATTTTCCAAATAAAAAAATATAAAAAAATAAAATAAGACCTATCTGGTACCATCGCATGCGAAACTGTCCAAACTATTAAATTATCCCATTCCTGATCTTGCCCTGTCCATGGCATAAGTGCAAAATCATAATTGCTGATTTTTTATCACATCCCAGAAAAAATGGAATAAAAAGTAATCAAAAAGTCAATACAACACAAAAATGACACCAGTTAAAACTAAAGATCCCAACACAAAAAATGTAAAAGGAACTATGCTGGGCTAAGTGATACTTGGATTAACTTCTTAAAAGTATATACAAATGTATTTATTTTTCTCCAGGGATATTTTGGGAAGGGGATTATGTCACGCAGTAGACCAGAGTACAACATTGAACAGGAGGAGCTGAGGGTGCGGTGGAAAGGTAAGATGAATAACTACAGTATTAGTGAATATAAGGAGACGCATAGTATATACGTCTAGGGTTATTTGCTTTATAGAAATGTTTTGTATTGTGTAGCTAAGAGACATGACAATGTAACAGACTGCAGATGGTATTCTTTGTCATTTATGAATTGACCTGCTATCAGTGTCTCAGGATTGTGTGTCACCCAAATCCACAATCAGTAGTTATCAGTATGGGGAAGATTATTCAAATATTAAACAGATTTTCTCATTCACAGGTTCTAAAGTTAAATTTCCGATTATTTCATCCATCAAGTAAGTATTTACTGGTGATTATTTTAATACAGTGTACTGTATAATAGTTGTTATTTTGGAACAACCTGCCTTACAATCTGTGGTCCACATCCATTCCATTATTAAAATTATTGTTCAATTTACATTTAATTTCAGCTCTGTAGCATAAACAAAAGAGCAGCATTAGTCAATTATATTGCTAAGTCAACATTCACGCTACCCTTATGACACGGTAGTGTGACGGCTGTCAGAGGAGCTGGGGAGAATAATGGGAGAAAAAGTACTGCTTGGGACGTCTTTTTCTCCCACTATTCCCATCAAAAAACAACGGCGCCTGACGGACCCCATAATAGTAAATGGGACCCGTTGTTGCCCGTTGCTCCCCGTCAGGAGAACTGTCATTATTAAAGTCACAAGTTTTAGATGTTCTTGATTGGGAGCAACAGCAGTGTCAAAGGGGACAAAAACAGAGATTGCTGGGGTCATAGAAAGAACTGTGGAACTTAAAACCCCTTATTGACATCTGATGTACATAAAGAATTGGAGTATGATGCAGGCTTAGGTGCTGTTAACTACAGTTGAGACCTGCTGTTAGGATCAGAGATAACTCCGATCTCGGCTGTATAAGTGCTAAGATATTATTTGTCAATAATGAAAGTCACGGGGTGCCAATTGTTTAATTTGTCAGTAAGGAGCTTAATAAAGGCCCCTATGTCTGCCATCTTAGTATGCCTAGTACACCCTGTTGAAGGAGAGCTAGTCATCGCCCGATTAGCCAATCACTGGTGGCAGTGGTGACCCACCTCAGTACGTCATTAACTGAGTGTTCGATCACTGCTGAGACTGTCCATCATGAAGGGGAAAAGATGGATGAAGGAAAGGGGTATGAGTGGTTGAAGGGGAGCTGAAGTTCTTGATGTATTGTCCATTGTGTTTTATTTCTCTTTTATTAATAAGTAATTTGGCAAATGATTATATTATATCTTTCTAGATATCAGCATCACTTACAATGGGCCATGGAACTATTGAAAGAACAGAATATGGACTCAGAGACTGTCCGTAAAGTACTTGGAGAATATACCAGTCCTATTTTTCTGCCGGATGAAAAATGGGAAACCATGAAAATGGAGGGCTCCATAGATGAGCTACCACCCGAGTCTGCCGATAAATCAGTTACTGTGGATAAAGACTTCATGGTTGGAGAAGGAAATCCTGGCTATGATCCCTTGTCAAAATATGTCCCAGAGAACCCGGACACTGATCATGCACCGCTAGACAAAGAAGTCCTTGAAAAAATGCACTGCCATAGGCACGATGACTTTATCATACATTGTGGATGTAAGCCTGAAAAACAGACGGGTCACACTGAGTCAGCAGAAAGGGGGCATGAGTATGTCTTGGTAGAAGAGGATGATACAGCAGAGGCTGAAGACATGGATAAGGAAAGAGGTGTAAGTAAGTTCTTATACACATAAAAAAAATAAGTAGGCAGGACTGGCCAACTATCTCATGTATTTGGTAGCCACCTGACTCTCCTCGATAGATGATGTTACTGAAAGAACTAGGCATGTAACAATGCCTGATCCTTTTGTTTTCCTGGGAGGTAAGCCGCTCCCAGAGGTTTATGGCAGTGGCTTTTTCCCCTCTGACAATTTTGAAACACGTTTGCTAACATGGTAGATGATGATAAATGTGTGATCACTGATACCCCGACCGCTGGAACCCCACTGATTAAGAGAGTAGTCGTCTCCAACTGCACCTTGTCCATGAAGTGAAAGAGGACTTAACTTTTGTACAGTGTACTTGACACTATGGCCCAGATTTATCAGCCTGTATTAGGATACGAGATAACTAGCTGATCAGTTGGGGCCCCCAGAAATCAAGATAACAAGGGTCAATTATCCCTTGATTAAATGGAGTGGCAGTGCGCATTCTTTTACACTGCACCCTTCACTCTTTATGGGATTTCCAATCATCGATGAGCGTGAAGCCCTATAAACAGTCAATGGAGAGGTGGCTGAGCAAGGCAACACTATTTTTGTAATCTATTGAGGTCCCAGCTGTCACAACAACACTGAGCTAGTTAGACGGAGGAGGGGGATGCAGCTGCAGTTTCTCTACCATAGCAGAGACTTAGCCATGTGTGAAAGTTGACCCCTCCCTTCTCCAACTTTTAGTTTTTGTGACCAATGTCCACATCTTAATTTTTCCTTTTGTTATATATGGAAACATCCCTTTAATATTTCAAACACACGGGTACCGTTCTCTGGGAGCCGTGGTCTGAAGAGATTATGTGGAGTAGTTACATTGTACCAGTCATTAGCAAAAACCTATTATGTAATGTAGATAATACTACATGCAATATATAGATTATTTAAAAAATGTGCATATTTTTGGGTGAAAAAATGCTGTCCCTGCAGCTATTATGTGTGTCTCTGGGAGGAAACCAAATACAAGAAGTGTGGGTGGGACAAGGAAGGTTTTGTGCAGGCTTCTGGCTTGTTAATAATCCTGCTGTGTGAGCCAGGAACATGTCACAAAGCCTCAGTGCACAGAGCCCTGCTCTTCCTCAGTGTACAGAGCCCTGCTCTTCCTCAGTGTACAGAGCCCTGCTTGTCCTCAGTGTACAGAGCCCTGCTTGTCCTCGGAGCACGGAGCCCCCGCGTGTCCTCGGTGTATGGAGCCCCCGCGTGTCCTCGGTGTATGGAGCCCCCGCGTGTCCTCGGTGTATGGAGCCCCCGCGTGTCCTCGGTGTATGGAGCCCCCGCGTGTCCTCGGTGTATGGAGCCCCCGCGTGTCCTCGGTGTACGGAGCCCCACTCTTCCTCAGTGTACAGAGCCCCGCGTGTCCTCGGTGTACGGAGCCCCCGCATGTCCTCGGTGTACGGAGCCCCCGCGTGTCCTCGGTGTACGGAGCCCCCGCGTGTCCTCGGTGTACGGAGCCCCCGCGTGTCCTCGGTGTACGGAGCCCCACTCTTCCTCAGTGTACAGAGCCCAGCTTGTCCTCAGTGCACAGAGCCCCGCGTGTCCTCGGTGTACGGAGCCCCCGCGTGTCCTCGGTGTACGGAGCCCCACTCTTCCTCAGTGTACAGAGCCCAGCTTGTCCTCAGTGCACAGAGCCCCGCGTGTCCTCGGTGTACGGAGCCCCCGCGTGTCCTCGGTGTACGGAGCCCCCGCGTGTCCTCGGTGTACGGAGCCCCCGCGTGTCCTCGGTGTACGGAGCCCCCGCGTGTCCTCGGTGTACGGAGCCCCCGCGTGTCCTCGGTGTACGGTGCCCCCGCGTGTCCCCGGTGTACGGTGCCCCGTACGGTGCCCCCCCTCACAGAGACACACAGGCAATAGCTGCAGAAACAAAAATTTACACAATTTTTAACCAATGTATATTACAAATATATATATAATGTTATTTTCTACATTCTTTAAAAAATGTTTGCTAATGAGAGGTACACTTTAAGATTCCATCTACTTAGATTTATACTTGGTGTACAATTTGGTCTCTTTTACCTACTGATTTTTTTACACTTAATCGTACATCTAGGAGGTGAAGAAATTAAAACTAGTTTGTCGCCGGAATCCTTTCAGAATTTTTGAGTACTTACAGCTCAGCCATGAAGAAGTAAGTTCCTTCCTCTCTAATATTTCCTATGAAATATTTATAATATTTGGTTTTTCCTTAACAAATTGTCTTTTTAGGCCTTCTTCTTGGTATATGCCTTGGGGTGTCTGTCCATAACCTATAATAAGGTAAGATGCATTGATATTGTTTTTAAAAACATTTATAAGACTTAACAGAACATGACAGGAAAACCTGATACAGTGTGCTATGTGTGCACCTCCTCCAGTGCTGGTCCTGGCTCTCGGATTGATAAAGCCTGGCTGGACCAGGCTTTATCAGTTGAGCACAGAGCACACAGATCAATGTAGTTCTATGGAACTACATTGATCTGTATGAGGAATCTAATGATTCCTCCCAAAAGTCCCCTCCCAAAAGTTGTGTATTTTTGGTCACTTTGTATACCCTAAAATTTTTTATAAAAAACGATCAAAAAGTCCCATCAAAACAAACAAGGTGCCAATAAAAACTATACAGATCATGGTGCAAAAAAATGAGCCCTCACACATCCCTGTATACGGCAAAAAAAAAAGTTATAGGGGTCAGAAGAGGAAATTTTTAAACCTGCTAATTTTCGTGCATAAAGTTATAATTGTTTAACCCCTTAAGGACCCTTGACGTACGCCTACGTCATGACACCCTGGTACTTAAGGACTCATGACGTAGGCGTACGTCATGGAGAATTCCGGCCCCCGCCGGGCGGGGATCGGACCAAGATGCATGCTGAAATCATTCAGCAGGCATCCCGTGCAAACGCCCAGGGGGGTCATCGGACCCCCCCATGTCGGCGATCGCAGCAAATCGCAAGTGAATTCACACTTGCAATTTGCGCGATTCCGGGTCATTACGGGTCTATGGTGACCCGGAATATAAGGGGGATCGCGGTTGTGTAAGACACCCACGATCCCCCTAAAGACATAGGAGTGAGGTGGCAGGGGTGCCACCCCTCCTATCCCTGCTATTGGTGGTCTAGACGCGACCACCAATAGCAGGGCGGGGGGGGGGGTTAACTTTCGTTTTCCCCATCCTGCCCACCCACAATAGGCGGGGTAGGATGGGGAAACGACGGGGACCGGCGCCGAAGATCCACTTACCCGTCGGAGATCGGCGGGCGGCAACGTCATACGGCTGGATCGTACGGAAGCCGGTGAGTTGCCTAGCAACATCTGGAGGGTACAGTTTGAGACCATTATATAGTGGTCTCTAACTGTAGCCCTCCAGATGTTGCAAAACTACAAGTCCCAGCATGCCTAGACAGCTGTTTGGGCATGCTGGAATATGTAGTTTTGCAACAGCTGGAGGGCTACAGTTAGAGACCACTATACAGGGATCTCTAAACTGTATTCCTCCAGATCTTGCAAAACTACAACTCCTAGCATGCCCAAACAGCTGTTTGCACTGTTTGTTTGTTTGTAGTTTTGCAACAGCTGGAGGACCACAGTTTGGAGATCACTTTGCAGTGTTCTCTAAAACTGTAGCCCTCCAGATGTTGCAAAACCCAGCATGCACAAACAGCTGTCTCGGCATGCTGGGAGTTGTAGTTGTGTACCTCCAGCTATTGCATAACTACATCTCCCAGCATGCCCTTCGGCGATCAGTACATGCTGGGAGTTGTAGTTTTGCAACAGCTGGAGGCACACTGGTTGGAAAATACTTTGGTAATAGAACCAACCAATGTGCCTCCAGCTGTTGCAAAAGTACAACTCCCAGCATGTACGGTCTGTCAGTACATGCTGGGAGTTGTAGTTTTGAAACAGCTGGAGGTTTCCCCCCCCCCCCCCCCCCCCCATGTGAACGTACAGGGTACATTCACACGGGCAGGTTTACAGTAAGTTTCCTGCTTCAAGTTTGGGCTGCGGCAAATTTTTCGCCGCAGCACAAACTCCTAGCGGGAAACTCACCATAACACGTCAGTGCGAATGTACCCTAAAAACACTACACTACACTAACACATAATAAAGGGTAAAACACTATATATACACCCCCTTACACTGCCCCCCCCCCCCCCCAATAAAAATTTAAAACGTTTTGTATGGCAGTGTTTCCAAAACGGAGACTCCCAGCATTTCCGGACAGCCACTGACTGTCCAGGCATGCTGGGAGTTTAGCAACAGCTGGAGGCACCCTGTTTGGGAATCACTGGCGTAGAATACCCCTATGTCCACCCCTATGCAATCCCTAATTTAGTCCTCAAATGCGCATGGCGCTCTCTCACTTCGGAGCCCTGTCGTATTTCAAGGAAACAGTTTAGGGCCACATATGGGGTATTTCTGTACTCGGGAGAAATTGCACTTAAAATTTTGGGGGGCTTTTTCTCCTTTTACCCCTTATGAAAAGGAAAAGTTGGGGGTTACACCAGCTTGTTAGTGTAAAAAAATAAAACATTTTACACTAACATGCTGGTGTTGCCCCATACTTTTTATTTTCACAAGCGTTAAAAGAAAAAAAAAGACCCCCAAAATTTGTAACACAATTTCTCCTGAGTATGGAAATACCCCATATGTGGGCGTAAAATGCTCTGCGGGTGCACAACAAGGCTCAGGAGTGAGAGCGCACCATGTACATTTGAGGCCTAAATTGGTGATTTGCACAGGGGTGGCTGATTTTACAGCGGTTCTGACATAAACGCAAAAAAAAATATACCCACATGTGACCCCATTTTGGAAACTACACCCCTCATGTAAAGTAATAAGGGGTACAGTGAGCATTTACGCCCCACAGGGGTCTGGCAGATTTTTGGAACAGTGGTCCGTGAAAATGAAAAATTTAATTTTTCATTTGCACAGCCCACTGTTCCAAAGATCTGTCAAACTCCAGTGGTGTGTAAATACTCACGGCACCCCTTATTAAATTCTGTGAGGGGTGTAGTTTCCAAAATGGGGTCACATGTGGGGGGGGTCCACTGTTCTGGCACCACGGGGGGCTTTGTAAACGCACATGGCCCCTGACTACCATTCCAAACAATTTTTTTTCACAAAAGCTCAATGGCGCTCCTTCTCTTCTGAGCATTGTAGTGCGCCAGCAGTGCACTTGACGTCCATATATAGGGTATTTCCATACTCAGAAGAGATGGGATCCCAAATTTTGGGGGGCATTTTGTCCTATTATCCCTTGTAAAAAAAATTAATTTGAGGGAAAACTAGCATTTTAGTGAAAAAATAAAATAATTTACACATCCAACTTTAATGAAAAGTCATCAAACACCTGTTGGGTGTTAAGGCTCACTGGACCCCTTGTTACATGCCTTGAGGGGTGTAGTTTCCAAAATAATATGCCATGTGTTTATTTTTTTTGCTGTTCTGGCACCATAGGGGCTTCCTAAATGTGACATGCCCCCCAAAAACCTTTCAGAAAAACTCACTCTCCAAAATCCCACTGTCGCTCCTTCCCTTCTGAGCCCTCTACTGCGCCCGCCGAACACTTGATATACACATATGAGGTATTTCCTTACTCGAGAGAAATTGGGTTACAAATTTTAGGAAGATTTCTCTCCTTTTACACCTTGTAAAAATTCAATAACTGGGTCTACAAGAACATGCGAGTGTAAAAAATGAAGATTTTGAATTTTCTCCTTCAATTTGCTGCTATTTCTGTGAAACACCTAAAGGGTTAACAAACCTTTTGAATGTCATTTTAAATACCTTGAGGGGTGCAGTTTTTATAATGGGGTCATATGTGGGGTATTTCTAATAAGAAGACCCTTCAAATCCACTTCAAAACAGAACTGGTCCCTGAAAAAATTTTTTTGAAAAATTGGAAAATTGCTGCTATACTTTGAAGCCCTCTGGTGTCTTCCAAAATTAAAAACATGTCAACTTTATAATGGAAACATAAAGTAGACATATTGTATATGTGAATCAATATATAATTTATTTGTAATATTCATTTTCCTTATAAGCAGAGAGCTTCAAAGTTAACAAAATGCAAAATTTTAAATTTTTTCATCAAATTTTGGAATTTTTCACCAAGAAATTATGCAAGTATCGACAAAATTTTACCACTAACATAAAGTAGAATTTGTCACGAAAAAACAATCTCGGAATCAGAATGAAATGTAAAAGTATCCCAGAGTTATTAATGCTTAAAGTGAAAGTGCAAAAAATGGCCGTGTCCTACAGTGAAAATTGGCTGGGTCCTTAAGGGGTTAACAGAAGTAAAACATCAAACCTGTATAAGTTGGGTATCGTTTTACTCGTATAGACAGAATAAAAATAAGGTGTAATTTTTACCAAAAAGTGCACTGCGTAGAATCGGAAGCCCCCAAAAGTTATAAAATACAGTGTTTTTTTTGTTTTTTTCAATATAGCCCCACACATATTTTGTTTTCTGGTTTTCCAGTAGATTTTGTCATTACAAAGTAAAATTGGTGCAAAAAACAAGCCCTTATATGGGTCTCTAGGTGGAATTTTTAAAGCATTATGATTTTTAGAAGGTGAGGAGGTCCTTAAAGAGTACCTGTCGCCAAACTAAACTTTTAATATGTTGTTTTTTATGTAATTATAAGACACTTTGCTATTTAGTTGCTGTTAAAATTCTCAACCTTTATTTGTTTTTAATGTGTTTGAAAAAATGGCCACTAGGTGGCTCTGTTCTGTTCCTTGCACAAGTCACACAGTTAGTTCGGTCTCCTTCCAACCTGGCAGGAGAACAAACTCAGGAAGTGCGTGCAGGGCATGGGGAGGCACAGCTCTAGCAGGCTTCTGTGACGTTGTGCCTGCTGGGGAATGCCCTCTCTCTCCTGCCGGGAGCTTAAACAATGTGAGAAAGGGAAAAGGTAAGATACACAGCTTTTTAAAGCTTGGAAAAAAAATTAAGGGCAGGAGGAGTATTAGGAGTAGTTAGGGAATATAATCTGAGTTAGTTTAGAAAATATGGTGTGATGACAGGTACTCTTTAAGGGGTTAAACAGGATTTTTACCTACATTTTTTGTGCCATATTCAGCTTAGGTTCACAGTCATCAATGTCTAAATCCTCAACACTTTTAGCAAGGCTAGGGGATCGCCCGCAATCTCCTGCATAGGGCCACGGCTGTGCCTCGGCTCTCCTGTGCAGGAGGCGTGCCGTACGCAGCATGACGTTACGGCTGACACTCCTCCTCCATGTAGTTCTATGGGAGGAGGCAGCGTTCATGTCTCCCCGCCTCTTCCATAGAACTGTATGTGGAGGGGGCGTACCGTCGACCTCTTTAGCTCGACGCTATGCGCATGAGCTCTCTCAATGAGCGCTAATGCAGGGGCCCCGTTCAGAAGATCCACAGGATGGGCATAAGTGTTTGATCACGGGATCCCCAGCGATCAAACACTTATCCCCTATCCTGTGGATAGGGGATAAGTGTTTGAATGCTGCAGTTGTCCTTTAATGTCTAAACCCTGGCAACAAAAGTGAGTACACCCCTAAGTGGAAATGTCTAAATTGGGCCCAAAGTGTCAATATTTTGTGTGGCCACCATTATTTTCCAGCTCTGCCTTTAAAGGGATACTCCGCCCCTAGTCATCTTATCCCCTATCCAAAGGATAGGGGCTAAGATGTCTGATTGATGGGTACCCCCGCAATCTCCCTGCGCCACCCGGCGTTCATCTGGTGCAGTGCCAGAGGCTCGTGATGTCATGGCTGTGCTGCACTCATGACGTTACGGCCATGCCCCCGCAAGGCTGTGACGTCACGAGCCTCCACCCTGTATCACCAGTCATCCGGCACAGAGCAAAGTTTGTTCCACGCACCGGATATCTGGGGTACCGCAGCCTAGATCGCAGGGGTCCCCAGCGGTCAGACATCTTATCCCCTATCCTTTGGATAGGTATTAAGATGTCTAGAGGCAAGGTACCCCTTTAAGCCTTTTGGGTATGAGGTTCACCAGAGCTTCACAGGTTGTTACTGTAGTCCTCTTCCACTCATCCATGACAACATCACAGAGCTGGTGGATGTTAGACACCTTATGCTCCCCCCACATTCCCTTTGAGGATTCCTCACTTAAGCTCAATTGGGTTTAGATCTGGAGACATGTTTGGCCAGTTAATCACCTACAAACTCAGCTTCTCTAGCAAGGCAGTGGTTGTCTTGAAGGTGTGTTTGGAGTCCTTATCATGTTGGAACACTGCCCTGCTGCCCAGTCTCTGAAGAGAGGGGATCATGCTCTTTTTCAGTATATCACAGTACATATTGGCATTCATGTTTCCCTCAATGAACTGTGGATCCCCAGTGCCAGTAGCACTTATGCAGCCCCAGGCTATGACATCCCCACCACCATGCTTGACTGCAGGAAAGACACACTTATCTTTGTACTCCTCACCTGGTTGTCACCACACATTCTTGACACCATCTGAACCATTATCTTGTTTGTTTGTTTTTTTGTACCACAGCACATGGTTCCAGCTTGTCTTCAGCAAACTGTTTGCGGTCTTTCTTGTGCACCATCTTTTAAAGAGGCTTCTTTCTGGGACAACAGCCATGCAGACCAATTTGATGCAATGTGCAGCATATGATTTAAACACTGACAGGCAGACCCCCCCCCCCCCCCCCCTTTTCAACCTTTACAGGAATGCTGGCAGCAATGGCAACCTCTGGAAATGACGCAGAGCATGTGCACTCAACTTCTTTGGTTTACCATGGCCTGTTGTGGTGGAACCTGTCCTGTAAAACCACTGTATGATTGTGCTGAAGCTCAGTTTCAGGGTCTTGGCAATCTTCTTATAGCCTAGACCATTTTTTATGTAGAGCAACACTTTTTTTTTTTTAGTAAGTTTATTGCCATGAGGTGCCAGGTTGAACTTCCCCTGACCAGTATTAGAGAATTTGAGCGATAACCCCAAATTTAAGACACTGCTCCCCTTTCACACATGAAAAACTAACGAGTCACATGACATCGGCGAGAAAAAATGGCCAATTAGGCTTAATTTGTACTCACTTTTTTTTCCAAGGTCTAGACATTAAACCCTAGAGAACCTGGAATTAAGCACACCAGTGTGTACGTTTACGTCCTGAGTCCCGTTATGGCTATGAAGCGAGTGCAGGAGCTGCACTCGCATCATGAACCGTGGGTCCTGGCTGTTTAACCACTTACATGCTATGTTCAGTATTAATCACAACGTCTTCAGCAATGTGGCAGTTTTAATGGTGGATCTGATCGTCCACGGGGATCAGATCATCCAAGATGGCGGCAGGAGGTCTCCATACCTGTCTCCTGGGGTCTTCTTTTCCGGTCTACCTTCGAGCAGACCAGAGTAGTAGATCGCAGATAACGCTGATAAGTGCTATACCTATGCATAGCACTAGTTAGTATTTGCAATCTTAAGTGTTTCCCCCGATAAAAAATAAAATTCCCCCTGGTCAGAACATATCCTAGAAAAAACAAATAAAAAGTGATCAAAAAGTCACATATACACACAAAAGTGATTCCAGTGAAAACTAGCAAAAATTGCAAAAAAATTAGCCCTCACAAAGCCTTGTATACTGAAAAATAAAAAAAAGTTATAGAGGGTCAGAAGAGGATAATTTTAAACATACTCATTTTATTAAAAATAGTTTTTTGTTTTTTTGGTAGAACAATAATAGAAAAGGGTGTAGAGATGGGTATCATTTTATGGCTAGTTACAGCTCTTAGAAGGAGGAAAAAAATGAAAACGCAAAAATGAAAATTTCCTGTGTCCTTAAGGCCAAAATGGGCTGTGTCCTTAAGAGGTTAAAGGGGTTATCCACCATAAGGTGATTTTAGTACTTACCTGTCAGAACTGGGTATTTCCTGTTGGATTTTGTTCTCTAAACTACACATCCCACAGTTCCATGCTTGAAAGTTGGAGATCACTTTCCTTCCTCCCACACATCAGCCACCGCACCCATTGAAACACAGTGTTTTCTAACCAGGGGGCCTACAGCTGTTGCAAAATTGAAGCAGGACAGGCTCCCTCTGATCACCTGACTAGTGATGTCAGGTCTCGACGCACTGCAACCTGGGAAATCCCGAGACATGAGTAATTTTGTATGCTGTTAATAAATATTGGGGCCTGTCACACACAGGTACAGTCACTATATTATGAGCTACACTAACTTTACAGCCCCTGTAGCATAGTCAAATAAAAAAAATTCCTGGAATACCCCTTTAATGGCTGTGTATTGAGTTATATTGAGGGGACACAACATTAAACACTGTTATACAGATTGTGCACTCACTACATTGTAGCAGGGTGCCATTTCTTCAGCGTTGTCACATGAAAAGATCATAATAAAATATTTCCAAAAATGTGAGCAAAGACCAAGCCATGAGGAGGAAATACTTACCTGTACAGCGCAGAGACAGGATTGTTTGTAAGCAAAGATTTAGAGATGGGTGCAAAAATTTCTTCTAAGTAATTGGGGAAAAGGGCATTGGTAAGAGAAGTAACCAAGAACCCAAATGGTCACTCTGACTGAGCTCCTATGAGGTCCTATGTACAGATGTGAGAAACTTCTAAAAGGTCAACTATCACTGCAGGCTCCACCAATATGGTCTTTTATAGTAGAGTGGACAGAAAGTAGCCTCTCCTCTCTGACTGAGAAATAAGATTCTCTGATGAAACCAAGATTGAAGTAATTGTCATGTCTGGAGGAAACAAGGCACTGCTCATCTCCTGCCCAATACCATCCCTACAGTACTTCAGCAAGTACTGAGGGTCTCAATCCTTATGTCAGTGCAGAACGATGGAGTAAAAAGTGTTTCTTTGTTTTCTAAGCACAAGGCCTTAATATAACAAAATGTGAAATAGTCTGCAAACTTTCAGAATGCACTGTATTACAATAATAGAAGTTGAAATGCAGCTAAATTTACACATATGCTGTTTTCTATAGTTTGTAGTTTCTTTTTTGTTTTGAATTAAAATGTGTTCTGTTCTGTTTTCTGATTGTAATTTTTTTATTCATTTTTATGGGGGCAGCTATCTATCTTGCCTGAGCTGTTTTTAACAACATTTTGAGAAATGCTTTACAGCAAGCCCCATGGACATAGGCAACAATAGAAAGGAGCTGTGCCATTGTTTATGGGTGTGCTTTGTGACCTGTGCTGAGGACTTTTCTTAGGGAGGGGGAGGCTGAGCTCTGAGCATCATCTATTGTCTTATCTATCTAGTGATGTTAAATGTCACTGTACCTTGACTCTAAGAAAGTTACTCTTTCTTTATTACTAGGAACCTTTAACTATATTGAAGTTATGGGAAGTGTTTAGTGCAGCACAACCAAACTTCCAGACACGTTACATGGCATATCACCACTTCCGCAGCAAAGGCTGGGTGCCCAAAGTGGGACTGAAATATGGAACAGACCTGTGTAAGTCAGTATTTTCATCACACAGTATTTTCATTACACCCATCTCTTAGTGGCCTGTATTTTTCCAATATTTTTGCATGGTTTAAAGGGGTACTGTGGGCACAGACAAGTGGTGCCAAATTACACTATTATTAAAGGTAATATCAATTGTCAATAAACTTCTGTTTCTAAAAGTAAATTCTGATTTTGTGAAACTCGCCCCTCCCATTGGAAGTTTTATAATGCAGCACTATGAACCCCACCTTCTCTCCATTTCTGATTGCTCCCCTTCCTGTGACTATTAGTTCATTTACACCAACACTGGGGGCTTGGTTTGCGGAGTAGAATCTGCAAGACAAGTGGTGGTTAGAAATGGAGATGAGACGGAGTTGACAGTGCTGCCGAGACATTAGTGTCACTAAATTAGTAAAAAGATTTTGGGGAGAATTTATCAAGATCCTAAAAGCACGTGGGAGAAGCTTAGTGTAAAAGGTGGGAGGGCACTTCACACCTCAAATTTAATACAGTATATGCAAGGGAGCTTAGTGGATATTGTAACTAAAATCTGCCAATTTCAAGGCACACGCAGCAGTGCCTGACAGTCGTCTGCCTTTTAAAGGGGTATTCCGGGCAAAAACATTTGATCCCCTATCTAAAGGATAGGGGATAAGATGTCTGATCGCGGGGGGGCCTGCTGCTGTGACCCCCTGCGATCTACCTGCTGCACCCGCATTCTATGCAGGAACTGAGTCCTCAGTTTCGGAAACCTCTGTGTTTCCGGGACTGGGGACGTGACGCCACGCCCCCTCCATTCATGTCTATGGGAGGGGGCGTGACTGCCGTCACGCCCCCTCCCATAGACATGAATGGAGGGGGCGTCACGTCACGTTCCCAGTCCCGGAAAAACTGAGGTTTCCGAAACTAGAGACGCAGTTCCCGCATAGAATGCGGGTGCTGCAGGTAGATCGCAGGGGGTCCCAGCAGCGGGCCCCCCGCGATCAGACATCTTATCCCCTATCCTTTGGATAGGGGATCAAATGTTTTTGCCTGGAATACCCCTTTAATGAATGTGGACCACACTTCTCTGCTCAGTGGGGTGCCGTTATAAAGAATACTCTATTCCACACCAGCACTGTGTCACTTTCATTTTCATAATTTGGAGGTCTGGAGGCCACAGCGATCGTAAAATGATCATCACTTTAAGAGAAGCCACACTTAGATAAAAAAAAAAGAACAATTTGTAAGTGTGACACATTCATGTCTAAAAGTCTGTCTTTTTCTTGTTTATTTTTTATGTGCTAGATATCTCTGATTTGTGTTTCTTTTATTTTTCAGTGCTATATCGTAAGGGCCCACCCTTCTACCATGCAAGGTTGGTATCCTTGATATGATATATTTAGAATATATATATAGTTTTATTAATTAACTTAAAGGGGTCATTTGGTTTTATGTAACTTAATCACTGCATAGGCCCTTCCTGTAGATGGAACTATAATTATAATAGGACATATTTAGTCCATTAGGAGGGAGACATAGGTGCTGTGCCCGTGCCATCAGCAGTAAGTACTTCCTAGTACTGTAGTAACATACATCCTAGCAGGATGCACTGAATAACAACAATACTGCTGTATCGCAGTGTATTATTTATTTTATGAGCAATAAGAAGATCACTTAGGCAAGTTCAATAGGTGGACAAAAAAAGTTTATTAAGAAAAAGTAAAAAATGTAAAAAGTAAAAAATGTACTAAAAGTTTGTTAAGAAAAAGTAAAAAATGAAAACAAACATAGTAAAATTAAAGAGAGAACTCTTCTGGTGAACTCTAAAAAAAAAAAAAAAAAAAAAATTTATTAAAATCCTTTCTCCTTTTCCAAAAATCTGTCAGAATGAAAAACCCTAAGAACAATCGCTGCATCCTTAAAGGGTCACTCTCATTAAAGCAAATTTTTGCTATTGCACTCCTTATGGTAAATGAAAAATATTTCTAATATACTTTGGTTAAAAAAAATGAAGTTTTCTATGTTTTATTTGTGCTTAAAAAAGCTCAAGAGCACATTTTCCCCCAACACATATACAAGAAGTGCCGCCTGGAGTGCTGAGGTGGGGGGGGGGTTTCCAGCCTCATCCAATCATAGCTCTTCTCACACATAACTGCCATATGCTGTTGGTTGGACACACACCCCTCAGCACTCCAGACGGCACTTCCTGTGTTTGGACTTTGGTCCAAAGTCTGTGTATGAGTTGGGGGAAAATGTGCTCTTGAGCTTTTTTAAGCACAAATAAAACATAGAAAACTTCATTTTTTTTAACCAAAGTATGTTAGAAATATTTTTCATTTACCATAAGGAGTGCAATAGCAAAAATTTGTTTTAATGAGAGTGCCCATTTAAATGCCAAAATAGGCTCAATATTGAGAATACTGTTTGTTCTCGTCTCCTTACAGCTATTCAATCATTGTAGAACTTGTGGATGAAAACTTTGAAGGTCCTCCTCTAAGGCGTCTAACCTGGAGGTCCTTATCCGGCCTCAACAGAACAACTATGAATGTTTCTAAGGTAAAAACAAACCCACAGGAGGGACATTTTTACAATTTATTTCTCCTACATGTAACCTGCATTAATGTATCCAGTATTATCTCTCAGGGCAGATAAGAGTTCACCAAAGGAGTCTGGCACAGCTCTTTTCATTTTGAATACACAAACACCAAGCAGGAGGATATCTGTATCTTTGGAAATGAATCAGAAAAAGAAACAAGTTCTATCTTCTATAAAGCTTTTTTTTCTAAAATACACAAAAATAAATAAAATATATATAGAATAAATATAATAAGGTATAGAGAATAAAGAGAATGCACTCACCCTAAGTAAACCTGCTTGAAAAACTTTATTCAGTAAAAGCAGACATAGTACAGCAGGTGGAATCAGTGGAGCAACCTTGCGGCAACAGACTGTTTCCTGCGCTTGGGCGCAGGAAACAGTCTGTTGCCGCAAGGTTGCTCCACTGATTCTACCCACTGTACTATGTCTGCTCTTACTGAATAAAGTTCTACAAGCAAGTTTACTAAGGGGGAGTTGTAGCAAATAGAAGAACGAAGATAATGCACTCGCCGCCGGTAACGATGCACAAACTTCAGGCTTTATTTTCTAAAGCAGTAACAGACCTCCATTAGCAGGACAGATACACAGGGAGCTCTAGGTGGCACAGGTGAGGAGGGCGCATAACACAGGGGCGGCAGCAAAACTTGTTTCCGCCCCTGTGTTACACACCCGCCTCACCTGTGCCACCTAGAGCTCCCTGTGTATCTGTCCTGCTAATGGAGGTCTGTTACTGCTTTAGAAAATAAAGCCTGAAGTTTGTGCATTGTTACCGGCGGTGAGTGCATTATCTTCGTTCTTCTATTTGCTTCAATTGACATATGGTCTATGGATCTCCATGATAAGAGCACCTCCGCTTTACATGCTTTTTCCTCATTACTATAGGACTCTGTCTCATTGCATTAGCGGTGCCAGACCCTGTTTTCCTTGTTTCTTTGTTACTAAGGGTGAGTGCATTCTCTTCATTCTCTATACATTGCTAGATTTATGGACTGAGTCTTTTACTGAATAGCACCCCGTATAAGATCGTTGTCGGGTGAAGACGTAACCATCAGTATAGCTGGACGTGATTTAACAATAGCGGTACCGGACCAGCTCTAATTTGTTTGGAAATGTAAATATGTATCTATCCCATGATGGGACCTGACACCCCTGCTAATGTGCGTTAGGAAGTTTTCTTGTTAGCAGATATAGTAGCGTTTCTATTGCTTACTAAGCTTGCTCAGTGTTGAGCTTGTTGATAACTGACGTACAGTATATGTGAATGTCTTGACAGGAGCTGCTGATCTGTTATTTAATAAAACCTCCTGGCTTTACTGAAAAGGACATGGACACCCCTGAGTGTATAAAGCGGTTCAAAGTCCAGGCAAGTTTAAAGAGCTGACATATAAAAGGATTGTGGGTTGAGTATGGCATTAAGCCCTGTTCACAATTATGGACATTTATCAACGGGTTTAGTCAGGTTTTCTTTACTATAATTGTCGCAAAATTGTTGCAACTGCGACTACGCGATTTTTCGTGCGACATTTTGACTGGAAAGCGAGAAAAGCAAGCTTTCCAAAAATTAACTACGTAGTAATAATTTTTAAATGGACTACGGGTAGTCGGGTATTTATTAACTGCGACAGTCGCAACTGCGCAAAAAAAGTCGCAACAGGGTTAAAAATTTACTAATCTACTTCAGCTCAAACATGGAGCAGAAAAAGCTACTACCAAAGTAAAAAAGGAAAAATTGCTTACGTGAAAGAAAATTATCAACAGGCTGAAAGCAGTTGATAAATAAGTCACACACAAGCAAAAAAAAGTAAGGAAAAAATTACTAAAAAAAAAGAATACATAAGCAAACATTGATAAATGTCCCTCAATATGTTTCTCATTCAGTCGGACCTCACTTCATGTTTCTGAGCTGGCATTACCTATATGTGACAACCCTTTTAGGTTTCTGTTGTTGGGGATGGCTAATATTTTCTCCCTCTTAAGCTATGGATATGATTTGCAAGCTGTGGCGGACCTGACTCATACATGTACAGACATTCATTGTAATGGACGACATGTAATACAAAATTTTCCCATAGTTAAAGGGGGTATTCCACTGGTTCCAGAAAGTTAAACAGATTAGTAAATTACTTCTATAAAAAAAAAAAATCTTAATCCTACCAGTACTTATCAGCTGGAGTTGTTCTTTTCTGTCTGACAACAGTGCTCTCTGCTGACACCTCTGTCTGTCTCATATACTGTCCAGAGCAGCAGAGGTTTGCTATGGGGATTTGCTCCTACCCTGGACAGTTCCTGAGACAGACAGATGTGTCAGAAGAGAGCACTGTTGTCAGACACGAAAGAACAACTCAACTTCAGCAGCTGATAAGTACTAGAAGGATTAAGATTTTTTAATAGAATCAATTTACAAATCTGCTTAACTTTCTGAAGCCAGTTTATATGAAAAAAAAAATAGTTTTTCACTAGAATACCCCTTTAATCCAGACAAAGCTTACCCAGTGCTTTCAGCTATAGCTGGGGGCATGACCAAAAATGTGTATCACTGTATTTTTGTAAGTTATAGCCGTTCCATGGTATTTAACGGTATTTCGCCCCCCACCCCCCCAGTTTATCCGCCCAGCACTGCGCTGTCCCCCACATCGGGGAACTAATCATGTTACCCTCAAGCACCGCTCTCCTCGTCCTCCTGTGGGTTGCGGGCCGCCGGCACTGGAAATCTGTACTGTACTACATATTCCTATGCCCGGGCTGCAAAAATAAACAAAATAAACTTTAACTCACCTTCCCACATTCCCCCGGTAACGGCCTCACGCTGGGGATGGGAACGTCACACAGCCTATCACCGGCCGAGGCGGGACATCGCTTCGGGTGATAGACTGGCGGCTCTGTGACGTTCCCATCCCCAGCGTGAGGCCATTACCGGGGGAACGTAGTAAGGTAAGTTAAAGTTTATTTTGTTAATTTTTGCAACTCGGGCACAAGTATTTTGTAGTACAGTACAAAGTTAATCAACACAAAAAAGAATTAGAGGCACTGTCTCTGTAGTAGACCATAGGCCACCAATACATATACACCGAAATAAAGGCCGAAGAAAATGGTCATAACGAATATAAATCTTTATTACACAAATACTAAAAACACTACAACATGTTAAAACAACATCAATCAAGAAGTAAAGGATGGTTGCACATACAGAAAAAGGAGATGAGGATATTACATATGGCACCTAATGGGAATAAATAGACAACCTTGTAATAACAAGAGAAAAAGACTAAGACACAATTACAAATAAGCAATGTGTCTAATAACAAAAAGACTGGTGCCAGGATAGATCACATAAATAAACATACGATGTGACAGGGGTAAAGGCTGAAATGCAATAAGGTTATGAGTAACAATGTAAAAACCAGCCATGCCACACACCCCACAGGCAATACCTCACCTCACCCCGAACGCTTTTTCGCTAAGGCTTTGTCAAGGGGCGTTTGACAAAGCCTTAGCGAAAACGCGTTCTGGGTGAGGTATTGCATGTGGGGTGTGTGGCATGGCTGGTTTTTACATTGTTACTCATAGCCTTATTGCATTTCAGCCTTTACCCCTCTGTCACATCGTATGTATATTTATGTGATCTATCCTGGCACCAGTCTTTTTGTTATTAGACACATTGCTTATTTGTAATTGTGTCTTAGTCTTTTTCTCTTGTTATTACAAGGTTGTCTATTTATTCCCATTAGGTGCCATATGTAATATCCTCATCTCCTTTTTCTGTATGTGCAACCATCCTTTACTTCTTGATTTATGTTGTTTTAACATGTTGTAGTGTTTTTAGTATTTGTGTAATAAAGATTTATATTCGTTATGACAGTACAGAGTTCCACAATGATTTTTTTTTGTTTGTTTCACCGTAGATTTTTGGGTAAAATGACTGATGTCATGACAAAGTAGAATTGGTGGCGCAAAAATTTTATGGATTTTAAGGTGGAAAATTGAAAGAGTTATGATTTTTAAAAGGTAATGAGGAAAAACGAAAATGCAAAAACTGAGAAACAAGTCCTTAAGGGGTTAAAGACTAGTTTGAGACAACTGTAATACTGCAAGACTTATGCACCCGAAAGTCCTTTTGAATCAAGTCCTTTTGAATCCATTGTTTTCAGACTGTCCATATAACTATGTCTTTTTTCTTTTGTAGGAAATCCTTGTGAATCGCTGGATCGCCTCCCGTGAGAGATTGGAACATGATGAACTATAACATGATGTCTACAACAAAATGTTTATCCACCCTGCTTGCTTTACTTAAAAGGACTGGTTAACAATATGAATTCAGAACTAGAGTATAAATTATATGGCTTATCTTCCAAAAAGTTCTACATTATTTTTTAACCGTGACGTACATTTACGCGCCGCCATGATCGCCAGCACCGCTCCGGTGCTCGCGTCATGCCTGGCAGGTCCCAACTGCTATCAGCAGCCAGGGACCCACCGGTAATGGTGGACATCCGCGATCGAGCGGATGTCCGCCATTAACCCCTCAGATGCCGTGATCAATACAGATCACGGCATCTGCAGCAGTGCGGTACTTTGAATGGATGATCGGATCGCCCGCAGCGCTGCCGCGGGATCCGATCATCCAGCATGGCGGCCGGAGGTCCCCTCACCTGGCTCCGGCCGTCTCCCGGGGTCTTCTGCTCTGGTCTTAGATCGAGCAGGCCAGAGCAGAAGATCACCGATAATACTGATCAGTGCTGTGTCCTATGCATAGCACTGCACAGTATTAGCAATCAACTGATTGCTATGAATAGTCCCTATGGGGACATAAAAAGTGTAAAAAAAAAAAAAAGTTAAAAAAATTTTTATACACATATTTGGTATCGCCGTGTGTGTAAAAGTCTGAAATATTAAAATATATTAATTATCCCATACGGTGAACGGCGTAAACGTAAAAAAAAATTAAAAAGTCCAAAATTGCTGCTTTTTGGTCACATTTTATTCCCAAAAATTTTTATAAAAAGTAAAACCTAAGCAAAAGTGGTACTGATAAAAACTACAGATCATGGTGCAAAAAATGAGCCCTCATATCGCCCCATATACGGAAAAATTAGAAAGTTATAAGTGGTCAAAATAGGGCAATTTCAAACATACTAATTTTGTTAAAATGGTTTGAGATTTTTTTTAAGCGGTACAATTATAGAAAAGCATATAACATGGGTATCATTTTAATCGTATTGACCCACAGAATAAAGAAAACATGTCATTTTTACCGGAAAGTGTATAGTGTGAAAGCGAAACCTTCCAAAATTTGCTAAATTGCGGTTTTCTTCCCACATAAATAATATTTGTTTGGTTGCGCCGTACATTTTATGGTAAAATAAGTTATGTAATTACAAAGTACAATTGATGATGCAAAAAACAAGCTCTTATATGGGTCTGTGGATGGAAATATAAGAGAGTTATGATTTTTAGAAGGCGAGGAGGAAAAAACGAAAATGCAAAAATAAAATTGGTCTGATCCTTAACCTCTTCAGGACACAGGGCGTATGGATATGCCCTGCATTCCGAGTCCTTAAGGACCGAGGGCGTATCCATACGCCCGTGGGAATTCCGGTCCCCACCGCTAGCCAGTTGGGGACCGGAGCCGGATGCCTGCTGAAATCGTTCAGCAGGCATCGCGGCATATCGCCCAGGGGGGTCATTATGTCCCCCCATGTCGGCGATGGCCGCAGATCGCTGGACAATTCAGTCCAGCGATCTGCGGCGATTCCGGGTCAATCGGCCCCGAACAGCCAGAGCCTGCAGGGGTGAGGTGGCACTGGTGCCACCTCACGATCGCCCTGATTCGTCGGCCGACCACCACAAATCCCAGCATTCCCTTATGGGCATGCTGGGACTTATGGTTTTGCAACAGCTGGAGGCACATTTTTTCTATGGAAAAGTGTACCTTCAGCTGTTGTATAACTACAACTCCCAGCTTGCACAAACAGCTAAAGTGCATGCTGGGAGTTGTAGTGGTGCATCTGCTGGTTGCATAACTACAACTCCCAGCATGCCCGTTGGCTGTCGGTGACTGATGAGAGTTGTAGTTTTGCAACAGCTGAAGGCACACTGGTTCTGAAACTTAGAGTTTTTTTTTTTTACCTAACTCAGTGTTTCACGACCGGTGTGCCTCCAGCTGTTGCAAACTCCAACTCTCAGCAGTCAATGTACACCATGCACCGTACATGCTGGGAGTTGTAGTTTTGCAACAGCTGGAGGCACACTGGTTGTGAAACACCGAGTTAGGTCACAAACTCAGTGATACATAACCAGTGTGCCTACAGCTGTTGCAAAACTAAAACTCTCAGCATGTACAGTCTGTCAGCGCATGCTGGGAGTTGTAGTTTTGCAACAGCTGGATGTTCCCCCCCCCCCCCAATGTGAATGTACAGGGTACACTCACATGGGCGGATGTTTACAGCAAGTATCTGGCTGCAAGTATGAGCTGCAGCAAATTTTCTGCCGCAGCTCAAACTGCCAGCGAGAAACTACTGTGAACCCCCGCCCGTGTGACTGTACCCTAAAAACACTACACTACACTACCACAAAAAATAAAATAAAAAGTAAAAAACACACAGCCCCCCTCCCCAATAAAAATGAAAGCGTCTGGTACGCCACTGTTTCCAAAACGGAGCCTCCAGCTGTTGCAAAACAACAACTCCCAGTATTGTCGGACAGCCGTTGACTGTCCAGGCATGCTGGGAGTTTTGCAACAGCTGGAGGCACCCTGTTTGGGAATCACTGGCGTAGAATTCCCCTATGTCCACCCTTATGCAAGTCCCTAATGTAGGCCTCAAATGCGCATGGCGTATTTCAAGGCAACAGTTTAGGGCCACATATGGGGTGTCGCCGTACTCGGGAGAAATTGTGTTACAAATGTTGGGGGGTATTTTCTGCTTTTACCCTTTTTAAAAATGTAAAATTTTTGGGAAACCAAGCATTTTAGGTTAAAAAAAAATTTTTTTTTTTACATATGCAAAAGTCGTGAAACACCTGTAGGGTATTAAGGTTCACATTACCCCTTGTTACGTTCCCCGAGGGGTCTAGTTTCCAAAATGGTATGCCATGTGTTTTTTTTTTTTTTGCTGTTCTGGCACCATAGGGGCTTCCTAAATGCGGCATTCCCCCAGAGCAAAATTTGCTTTCAAAAAGCCAAATCTGACTCCTTCTCTTCCGAGACCTGTAGTGCGCCAGCAGAGCAATTTTCATCCCCATATTGGATGTTTTCTGAATCGGGAGAAATTGGGCTTCAAATTTTTAGGGGTATTTTCTGCTATTACCCTTTTTTAAAATGTAAAATTTTTGGGAAAACAAGCATTTTAGGTAAAAAATTTTTTTTTTTTTTTACATTTGCAAAAGTCGTGAAACACCTGTGGGGTATAAAGGCTCACTTTATCCCATGTTACATTCCCCGAGGGGTCTAGTTTCCAAAATGGTATGCCATGTGGGTTTTTTTTGCTGTTCTGGCACCAAAAGGACTTCCTAAATGCAACATGCCCCCCAAAAACCATTTCAGAAAAACATACTCTCCAAAATCCCCTTGTCGCTCCTTCCATTCTGAGCCCTCTACTGCGCCCGCCGAACACTTTACATAGACATATGAGGTATGTGCTTACTCGAGAAAAATTGGGCTACAAATACAAGTAAAAATTTTCTCCTTTTACCCCTTGTAAAAATAAAAAAATTGGGTCTACAAGAACATATGAGTGTAAAAAATGAAGATTGTGAATTTTCTCCTTCACTTTGCTGCTATTCGTGTGAAACACCTAAAGGGTTAAAACGCTGACTGAATGTCATTTTGAATACTTTGGGGGGTGTAGTTTTTATAATGGGGTCATTTATGGGGTATTTCTAATATGAAGACCCTTCAAATCCACTTCAAACCTGAACTGGTCCCTGAAAAATATCGAGTTTGAAAATTTTGTGAAAAATTGGAAAATTGCTGCTGAACTTTGAAGCCCTCTGGTGTCTTCCAAAAGTAAAAACTCATCAATTTTATGATGCAAACATAAAGTAGACATATTGTATATGTGATCCAAAAAAAAAAAATGTATTCGTAATATCTATTTTCCTTACAAGCAGAAAGCTTCAAAGTTAGAAAAATGCAAAATTTTCAAATTTTTCATCAAATTACGGATTTTTCACCAAGAAAGGATGCAAGTATCGACAAAAATTTACCACTATGTTAAAGTAGAATATGTCACGAAAAAACAATCTCGGAATCAGAATGATAGCTAAAAGCATTCCAGAGTTATTAATGTTTAAAGTGACAGTGGTCAGATGTGCAAAAAACGCTCTGGTCCTTAAGGCCAAAATGGGCTTGGTCCTGAAGGGGTTAAGGCCAAAATGGGCCTGGTCCTTAAGGGGTTAATTTTACCAAACATTGTCAGTTTATTCTGCACATAGGTCATGTGCCATTTGTCCACTGGCTTCTTATCGCCCATCCATTCTATCTAGGGTGGTCTACCATGTAGTAGTAATTCCTGGACACCTCATGGCACAGGGTGATGTACTTAGACGCCCGGCGGGTTCTTGGCAATACAAATTTCTCGGTAAATTCCTCTTTGGTGAAAGTTTTCTTCTCCTGTAGATGCAGGAGGCTGTTGATGAACTTCAGGGCATACGTGTAGCAGTTGTGTTCTTTTTCATCGTATCTGTAAGAGATATTTGTGAAATGTGTAATGTGAAGCCTGGAAACATGTACACTGTGGAAACCTATAGTTATACCTGTAAGGCAGCCATGTCTCATTACAGGAGAACTCTTCTAGATAGGAATCCCACTGATGGATGAGGGCGTATTGGTCGGGTGGCACTAGTGGTATGCCCACACACTGTTCCCAGCCAGTGGTGTCTTTGTGGGTGCCAGTTTCATTGTAATGATGCACAGTTCCTGAAAAAAATAACACAGATTATTGTACTCAATAGGACAGATGTACCAATACTGTCTAATTCTTAGACAATATAGACGTAGACTAGACAGTCTAAAAGGACAACTGCAGCACAATATACACTTATCCCCTATCTACAAGATAGGGGATAAGTGTTTGATCGCGGGGGGTCCGACCGCTGGGACCCGCTACGATCTCCTGTACGGGGCCGTGGCTCTCCCGTGCAGGGGGCGTGCCTGCCGCAGCATGACGTTGCGGCCGGCATGCCTCCTCCATGCATCTCTATGGGGGAGGCAGTGTTTGTGCCTCCCCCATAGAACTGTATGGGGACGGGGAGGAGACGGGGCGTCACCATTGACCTCTAGGTCGACGCTACGCGCCTTAGCGCTCACTATGAGCACTAATGGCGGCACTCCGTTAGGGAGATCTCGGGGGGTCCCAGCGGTCGGACCCCCCGCGATCAAACACTTATCCCCTATCTTGTAGATAGGGGATAAGTGTATATTGCGCTGCAGTTGCCCTTTAAGATGCATCAGATTTATCACAGTGACTTGTGCGGTTTGTTAAATGTGGCACACCTTTAGATTGTCTAGTTTAACTTTTGACCACCTTCTAGTTGGATAAGCACCCTATTACACAGGGTGATTAAGGGCTAAAAATGGTGACCTCACCTTGTGAAATATGGCCACCGATCAGCCCATGAATGTTCAAATCCTCATAGGGGATGTGCAGTTAATAGCCGATTACAGCAATGGGCCGCAAAGATGATCCAGCAATTGTTTGTGTGTTTATGCAACCCTATACATGATACAGAGCTGTGTAGACGAGCGCCAATCGAGATCTGGGATCATGTACAATTTAGCTTAGACTGTCTAATACAGGTAAAGCATTGCCTTGCCACAATTTTCTAAGCCATCTTTCCTGTTAGCCACATCCCTGCCCTGATAAACCACACTGCCTTGTTGAATGAGGCACATTTTACGGTTCTTTTTGGCACTATACACACAGTCCTTCTTGCTGTGCGCCACAGTCCTCAATCAGTAAGGCTAGGTTCACACGACGGAATTTCTGACCAGAATTCCGCTTAGTATTCAATAGGATTCTGCTGCTCTGTGCAAATGGCAGAATTTCCATGCCAGATGTTTCTGGCATGGAAATTCCATTTTCTCGGTCGCTCTTCATTGGGGGACACCTTACAGATGGGTATATGCTCTTGCCACTAGGAGGTGCTGACACTAGGAAGAAAAAAAAAGTCGGCTCCTCCCTGGCAGGATATACCCGCCCACTGGAAGTGAGGTAATCCGTTTTTATCTAGTGTCACGAAGCCTCCCAGGGTGACTGGGATCCTATTTCTGGCTTTTAGGTTTTACTTCCTTTCCAAATGCATTAAGGGGCCAAGGGATTGCTATCTGACTGTGTCCCCTTATCACCAGCGCCTGGAGGGACACTCATTTCGCCAGACCGTTGTCTACAGTTTCCTTTCTTGTTGGTCTCCCATCTCTGGGCTGCTGCATGCAACTGTCTGAGGGTTCTTGCAGGCAAGGGGTCGGTTGACAGTCAGCCAGTCTTCGTCTGCATGGTCTCCTACACCACCGGGTCGCCCATGCGTTTGGCCGCACTCCTGTGCCCCACTGTCTAGGGGAAGTTTCATAGAAGTGTTCCTGTGTGCTCAGGAATCCTCCACCTGTCAGCCGGACGGCTGTATCCGTAGTTCTCTGCTACATCTGGTCAGATACCATACACTTCCCACTGTGTGGTGGCAGTTCTGGTAACCCACTGCTTCAATGTAGTCCCGAGTGGGTCTCCCCATGTTGCTCTGTGAGCCCTCTGCAATGTGCCACATGCTGATTTAGTGGGGTTTCCTAATTTATCAGGTCCCTCTCCACATGCCTGCCACTCTCATGGCTTCCGGCTCGTAGCCCACCTTTAGTCTGGTTCTGGATGCGGGACCCGGTGTGACCATGGTCTCTTTGCCAGGTAGCCAGACTGTGCCTGCATGTCTTTCGAGTCCTCCAGGTCACCTCCCCCATTCCTGCCGCTTCAGTGGCCACAGTCCAGTGACTCCTTCCATATGCAGATCATCACAGTATGCCTATGGGTTCATGGGACCTCTTCTAGTTCTGCATGTTTCCTGCACCACATGCATCCCTCATCTGTGACAGCAGTCCAGGGGTGTAGCACCATTAGGAGCTGGAGCGTGGGCGTCTCCAGCTGGTTCCATGGCTTTTCTTGGCTACAGCTGCACTCTCTGTTTCCCTTTTCTAGGAGTACCACGTTGGTCTTCTAGGGGCATGGTGGTGACACACCATTGCGTGTTGTGTGTTTTCCATTCTGCCGGACCTTGGGATGTCTGCGGTTTCCTTTGTGGCTGCAGTTTGGTTCCCCTTTACTATCGTGAGGTACCCATGTCTGTGTCCCCCAATTAAGGCTACGAGAAAGAGATTTTACGGTAAGCACAAAAAAATCTCCTTTTCCGTGTCCACATAAAGAATGAACAGAATTCATAGCCGTCAATAAGATGGCGCATTCCCGTGTGGTCCTTGTGCCAGCAGATTATTCTGGCACCCCGCAGTGTCTGGAATGACCGCACAGAGATTCTCCATGCGGACATTCCAGCATGTGAACGAACATAGCCTAAAAATCAAAATGCTGGCGTAGCAGCCATAGTAAATCTGGGTCAAGATTTCCTTCTCTTGTTTCACATTTCAGCTAAAGAAGATTGGAAATCAATGAAGTTCATTTGCATCCTGTATCTAGAACACTCACTCCTCAGGAATACTCTCAGAATAAGTGGCATGTCACGTATTCTAGTATATGCAAAATGCACTCTCAAATGTCCTCAAATTCACAGTGTGAACTGTGGCGCATATTCCAACTGAAAACAATGGGCACACCTTGCACGCGTTGAAAACGGCACACACATTGCAGGTGTGTGCCGAAAAATGTAGGAACATAGCCTTACATAAACCCAAAAGACAACTGGTGTAAACATAGTTCAGATTGTGCAGTAATAATGTTACTCATGCTGCTTTTTTTTCAATGATTTGCAACATTGTACCCAGGTGAGAAGTTTACAAAAAAGTAGGTTGCAGCAGCACTCTTGCTCCAAAAATGGAGGCTCTTAGCGCACTTTTTTTTATCAAAACATGAGAAGTCAGTGTAACAATTAGTCAATGTTTTTTAAATGTCTCGTAACCTTCTTCACCTTTAGAACTTGTGATGCCGACATGGATATCTGAGCTGCCATCGTACTCCCTAGAAGAAACAAAGCGAATGCACTGGTGACCTGAATAATTAAACCAAAAGTACAATAGTACAATAGATATTGTTAAGCAATACTACAAAGTCAGGAGGGGAAATGACTTTAGGAACAGTACTGAGAAAAACAGGAATATCCGGTTCCATAGATAGTAAGCTTAGTATATGGGTGCATCAGCATGAGGTTCTACACACAGATTCCACACCTTTTCATGTATGTGGTGGTAATTTGCACATGCGCCAAATATATTAAATCAGTGGTTCTCAGCCTCTTTCGCAACTGTACTCCCAAAGGGTAAAAGTATGTCCGTGGGTACCTCTCACATGGAACTTACTCATGAGGCGTACCTGCGGACAAAATAAGTCATAAAAGTACTTAAAAGGGTGAAAAACTTTTTTTTTAAATCAACTGGTGCCAGAAAGTTAAACAGATTTGTAAATTACTTCTATTAAAAAATCTTAATCCTTCCTGTACTTATTAGCGGCTGAATACTACAGTGGAAATTCTATTCCGTTTGAAACACAGAGCTGTCTGCTGACATCACGAGCACAGTGCTCTCTGCTGACATCTCTGTCCATTTTGGGAACTGTCCAGAGCAGGAGAAAATCCCCATAGCAAACATATGCTGTTCTGGACACTTCCTAAAATGGACAGAGATGTCAGCAGAGAGCACTGTGCTCGTGATGTCAGCAGACAGCTCTGTGTTTCAAAAAGAAAATAATTTCCGCTGTAGTATTCAGCAGCTAATAAGTACAGGAAGGATTAAGATTTTTTAATAGAAGTCATTTACAAATCTGTTTAACTTTCTGGCACCAGTTAATTTAAAAAAAAAAAAAAAAAAGGTTTTCACCGGAGTACCCCTTTAACCCCTTAAGGACTCAGGGTTTTTCCGTTTTTGCACTTTCGTTTTTTCCTCCTTACCTTTTAAAAATCATAACCCTTTCAATTTTCCACCTAAAAATCCATATTATGGCTTATTTTTTGCGTCGCCAATTCTACTTTGCAGTGACATTAGTCATTTTACCCAAAAATGCACGGCGAAACGGAAAAAAAATCATTGTGTGACAAAATCGAAGAAAAAACGCCATTTTGTAACTTTTGGGGGCTTCCATTTCTACACAGTGCATATTTCGGTAAAAATTACACCTTATCATTATTCTGTAGGTCCATACGGTTAAAATGATACCCTACTTATATAGGTTTGATTTTGTCGCACTTCTGGAAAAAATCATAACTACATGCAGGAAAATGTATACGTTTAAAAATGTCATCTTCTGACCCCTATAACTTTTTTATTTTTCCACATACAGGGCGGTATGAGGACTCATTTTTTGCGCCGTGATCTGAAGTTTTTATCGGTATGATTTTCGTTTTGATCGGACTTTTTGATCACTTTTTATAAATTTTTTAATGGTATAAAAAGGGACCAAAATACGCTTTTTTGGACTTTGGAATTTTTTTGCGCGTACGCCATTGACCGTACAGTTTAATTAATGATATATTTTTATAGTTCAGACATTTACGCACGCGGCGATACCACATATGTTTATTTTTATTTTTTTACACTGTTATTTTTTTTATTGGAAAAGGGGGGTGATTCAAACTTTTATTAGGGAAGGGGTTAAATGACCTTTATTAACACTTTTTTTTACATTTTTTTTTTTGCAGTGTTATAGGTCCCATAGGGACCTATAACACTGCACACACTGATCTCTCATCCTGATCACAGGCGTGAATTAACACGCCTGTGATCAGTGTTATCGGCGCTTGACTGCTCCTGCCTGGATCTCAGGCACGGAGCAGTCATTCGCCGATCGGACACCGAGGAGGCAGGTAAGGGCCCTCCCGGTGTCCTGTCAGCTGTTCGGGACGCCGCGATTTCACCGCGGCGGTCCCGAACAGCCCGACTGAGCAGCCGGGTCACTTTCACTTTAGAAGCGGCGGTGAGCTTTGACCGCCGCTTCTAAAGGGTTAATACCGCACATCGCCCCGATCGGCGATGTGTGGTATTAGCCGTGGGTCCCGGCCGTTGATGAGCGCCGGGACCGACGCGATATGATGCGGGATCGCGGTGCGATCCCGCTTCATATCGCGGGAGCCGGCGCAGGACGTAAATATATGTCCTGCGTCGTTAAGGGGTTAATTTCATGATGGCGTGTGCTTAGCTTTCTAATGCGATACTTAAAGGGGTACTCCGGAGAAAACCTTTTTTCTTTTAAATCAACTGGTGGCAGAAAGTTAAACATATTTGTAAATTACTTCTTTAAAAAAATCTTAATTGTTCCAGTACTTATTAGCTGCTGAATGCTACAGAGGAAATTCCTTTCTTTTTGGAACACTGATGACATCACGAGCACAGTGCTCTCTGCTGACATCTCTGTCCATTTTAGCAACCGTGCATAGCAGATGTAAGTATGCTAAGTGCAGCATGGTGGCTCAGTGGTTAGCACTGCTGCCTTGCAGCGCTGGGACCTTGGGTTCAAATCCCAATAAGGACAACAATAAATAAAGCATTATTATTATTATTATAATAACGTCAGCAGAGAGAACTGTGCTCGTGATGTCATCAGAGAGCATTCCAAAAAGAAAAGAATTTCCTCTGTAGTATTCAGCAGCTAATAAGTACAGGAAGGATTAAGATTTTTTAATAGAAGTAATTTACAAATATGTTTAACTTTCTGCCACCAGTTGATTTAAAAGAAAAAAGGTTTTCACCGGAGTACCCCTTTAAAGGGGTTGTGCGCTGCCCTGACTTTCGGAGCTCCGCTCACAGCGTCCGGAAGTTCATTACTCTGAACGCTGTGTGTGGGTTTCCGTGTTCGCAGCTGCCGGGCGTGACGACTGCTGTCACGCCCCCTTCCCATAGACTTTGGTAGAGGGGGCGGACGAGACGTCACGCCCGGCGGCCGCGAACACGGAAGCCCCCACACAGCGTTCGGAGTAATGAACTTCCGGACGCTATGAGCGGAGCTCCGAAAATTAGGGCAGCGCACAACCCCTTTAATCCACTTGTGCCATTATTCCCCCCTCTATCTTAATCCCCTTGTGCCATTATTCCCCCTCCCTCTGATCCCCTTTTGCCATAATCAGATAATGGCAAAAGGGAATCAGAGGGAGAGGTGAATAGTGGCACAAGGGGATTAAGATGGGGGGGGGGGGATAATGATTACACCCCCCCCCCCCCTTCTTAATCCCCTTGTGCCATTATTCCCCCCTCCCTCTGATCCCCTTTTATTCATACATTTTTAGGAGTCACAAAAAAAGATGCTCCATAATTATTTCATGGACAATTGTTATTTCATTCCCTCCTGACATTTTATTGGCTGAAATTTTTAAATAGACAACTTTGGCAAAAGTGACTGGGAGATGTAGTGCTTCATTCTTGACTATGCAGTGGACGAGATTTTTTTTAACTGCGTCTTTTTAAAAAAACACAAAAATTCTGTAAAAAAAAAAACGCAAATTCATATCACTTCTGCCTAGTTCTGAGGTGATTTTCATTTGTGCAAAATTGATTAAAGTCTCTGCGCCGTTTTGATTAATTTGGTGAACATAAGCCAAAAACAAAGCAAAGAAAAAAGCCTGTGAAGTGGCTGCACACAGACTGATAAATCTCCCCCCTGGTATCTGACCCGGCCTGCCCTTCTCATAAAACTGCATTGTGTCAATGAATGGAGATTGACAATGAAGTCTGTAGATCAGGTCTTGTTGATGATTAACTTACCCTAGAAAGTGTCCTTTTGTTGGTCTCAGTACAAAAGAGCATTTTTCCCTGTGTGCGTTCGTAAAAGGGCTGGGAATGCTGACAGGAGCCGTCTCCAGGTCCCAGGAGCTGACTGGATTTTGCCCACAGAGTGGGCACTGCTGAGGGACGGAGCTGCTGTAAATGTCTCGATCGCAGTGAGTGAACTTGACCAGGTTGGGTGCTACAGGCTCAGCTCCTTCCTGATCTCTGAACACCGCCATAACAGCTGTCTGACTGTCACATGAAACCGGAAGAGACACAACGCCTGAGCTGACCTCACTGGATCCTGGATTAGATATCCAACAATGACAAGAGTGCTGACTGATCAGCTAAGTGCCCCCAGAAAAGAGAAAGAGGGGGCTCAGCCCAATAAATGTAGTATGGGTGCTACTCAGTGATAAAAAAAAAAACGACAATTCAAGTATAGTTCATCAATTAATGACAATGTCATAACTACTGTGTGTGCAATTTGGTGTTACTTTTTGTAAACCATTTTTTTGTCTTTAATAAAATTGGATTTGATGATTTATTGGTGTGCTGCTATATTTCAGTGAGGTCTTTTCTCTATTTTTGAATGATCATCTAAGGGTGCATTCACATCACGATTTTACCATCCTACTTCTCGCGATTTTTTACTTTGAAATCGTACAAATCTGCATGTCAAGTCGTATCCATTGACTTCCTTTCATTAATGACCGACAACAAATGCATCAGTTTTGATCCGCATCCGATTTTGCACGATTTAAAGGGGTACTACCGTGCTGACAACTTATCCCCTATCTAAAGGATAGGGGATAAGTTGCCTGATCGTGCGGGGTCCCGCCGCTGGGGACCCCCACGATCTCGCACGCAGCATCCCGCTCTCATCAGGCCCCAGAGCCAACATCCGCTCCGGGTCTGATGACGGGCCGGTGATCGTGACGTCACAGCTCCGCCCCCGTGGGATGTCATGCTCCGCCCCCTCAATGCAAGTCTATGCCATAGACTTACATTGAGGGGGCGGAGCCTTGATGTCACAATACTCCGGCACCGTGATGTTCGCTCCGGGGCCTGATGAGAGCGGGGTGCTGCGTGCGAGATCGCGGGGGTCCCCAGCGGTGGGACCCCGCCCGATCAGACAACTTATCCCCTATCCTTTAGATAGGGGATACGTTGTCAGCACGGTAGTTCCCCTTTAAGATCGGAGGTAGAATCGTGGTTGACCACGATTTTTCGTCCAGATACTCAATCGGTTCGAAATCGTGTCCCATTTTTTTAATTATTGATGTCTATGTAATTCGCATGGAATCGTGTGACTGCGATTCTATCAGATTAATCGCACACGATTTTTTTGTACGCATGCGCAGTAGACTTCAAAACACATACACTTAACTTCATTGCCATTGGCATACATATTAATTTTAAAAACAGGATCAGATTTTTATTGAAAATCGGATGGAATTTTCATCTGTACGATTTTTGGATACGATTTTAAAATCAGATAGCAAAGAAATTTTTACATACGATTGTATACGATTTTTTGCAATCCGATTTCGTCCGATTTTACGGTCCGATAATCGGATGGTTAAATCATGATGTGACCTTAGCCTAAGTGCGACTAAAACATGAACCTGGCTGGGGCTTATATAAGGTGGCCATCTAACCGGTATTTTACCGGCACAGACAGTGGCGTTGCGACCCGGGTGCGGCCCGCACCGAGTGACACCAACCTAATGGGGTGACACCAAAACGCTCCGCAGCAACCCACCCCCCCCCCCCCCAGCTACACCGACACCCCCCGTCTGTACCCGACCGGCAGCAATCCCCACCCCCCCTTCACCTGCGCTGTGCGCCCGTCCGACAGCACCCCCCCCCGGCATTCATCTGCGCTGTGCGCCCGTCAGCACCCCCACCCGCCCTTCATCGCCGCTGTGCGCCCATCCGTCAGCTGCCCCCCGGCCTTCATCGCCGCTGTGCGCCCGTCCGTCAGCACCACCGCATGGGACGTCAGTGACGTCACTCGCAGGGCGCCAGGAGAAAAGGAGCGCTGCGCTGGATGGGTGAGTGTGTGTGTCTGTCTGTCGCTATCTCTGTCTGTGTGTGACTGTCTCTGTGTGTGTGTATGTATGTGACTGTGTGTGACTCTGTGTGTGTGTATGTGTATGTGACTGTGTGTGTGTTGCAGGGGGACCCAGTAGCGCTACACCCCTGCCCACAATCATTTCTTGTATTGGAATTATGTAGGAGGCCTTCTGGTGTGCCAAGTATGCCTTATTTTCTGTGTGTGTGTGTGACTCTGTGTGTGTGTCTGTCTGTGAGTGTGTGTCTCTCTGACTGTGTATGTGTTTGTGTGTGTGTCTCTCTGTGTTGTATGTGTTTTTTTTTTGTGGGGAGGGGGGGTTAAACAGCGATCTAATGTGGGGAGACTTTGACCCATTGTGGGGAACCTGCAAGGGAACCTGCAGCCTAGTGTGGGGTAACTACTACCAAATGTGGGGAGTCTATGCTACCTAATGTGGGGAGTCTATGCTACCTAATGTGAGGAAACTGCTACCTAATGTGGGGAATCTGCTACCAAATGTGGGGAGTCTATGCTACCTAATGTGGGGAAACTGCTACCTAATGTGGGGAATCTGTGCTACCTAATGTGGGGAAATTGCTACCTAATGTGGGGGAACACGTACCAAATGTGGGGAATCTATGCTGCCTAATGTGGGGAAAATATGCTACCTAATGTGGGGGAACTGCTGCCTACCTAAAGTGGGGGAACTGCTGCCTACCTAATGCTCCCCCCTGGCAGTAGCACCCTCATCATCCACCAGCAACACCCCCCCCCCAGCAGTAGCACCTCCATCAGCAGATCCTGATGGTGGATGATGGCGGTGCTCCTGCCAGGAGGATAATCCTGCGGATGGATGATGAGGGTGATACTGCCAGGGGGGATGGCCAGTTGCACCCTCATCATCCTCCAGCAACACCCCCCCAGTAGTAGCACCCCCATCATCCACTAGCAACACCACCAAAACCCCCCTCCTGTGGTAATAGCATCAGCTAACGGATGTTGAGGGGTGTTACTGCGGTTGTGGTATTATATTCAGAGGGTGCACTGTATGGCAACGTTGCATTCAGAGGGCGAAGTTTGTGGTAGTATTATATTCAGAGGGCGCAGTGGGTGGTAGTATTATATTCAGGGGTACAGTGTGTTGCGGTATTATATTCAGGGGTACAGTATGTGGTAGATTTATATTCAGAGGGTACAGTATGTGATGGTATTATATTCAGAATGTACAGTGTGTGGTAGTATTATATTCAGAGGGTACAGTGTGTGGCGGTATTATATTCAGGGGTACAGTATGTGGCAGATTTAGATTCAGAGTGTACAGTATGTGTTGGTATTATATTCAGAATGTACAGTGTGTGGTAGTATTATATTCAGAGGGTACAGTGTGTGGCGGTATTATATTCAGGGGTACAGTATGTGGTAGATTTATATTCAGAGGGTACAGTATGTGATGGTATTCATAATGTACAGTGTGTGGTAGTATTATATTCAGAGGGTACAGTGTGTGGCGGTATTATATTCAGGGGTACAGTGTGTGGCAGATTTAGATTCAGAGTGTACAGTATGTGTTGGTATTATATTAAGAATGTACAGTGTGTGGTAGTATTATATTCAGTGGGTATGATGTATGGAAGGTTTATAATCAAAGAGTATAGTGTATAGTAGTATTATATTTAGAGGATACAGTGTCTGGCAGGTTTATAATAATTATTGTTTTCATATACAGGATGAGAATGCGCTGACATAGTGAGGAGACGTCTGGGCGTCACATTCTACAGACAGAAGTTTTAGCTGGAACAAGTCCTGGCGGTATGTACCATCTGAATTAGATAAGGGAAGACTATAGAGAAGACGTCACCTGTAATCACTGATATCATTGTGTATTCTCCTCACTATAGAGAAGACGTCACCTGTAGTCACTGATATCATTGTGTATTCTCCTCACTATAGAGAAGACGTCACCTGTAATCACTGATATCATTGTGAATTCTCCTCACTATAGAGAAGACGTCACCTGTAATCACTGATATCATTGTGTATTCTCCTCACTATAGAAAAGATGTCACCTGTAGTCACTGATATCATTGTGTATTCTCCTCACTATAGAAAAGACGTCACCTGTAGTCACTGATATCATTGTGTATTCTCCTCACTATAGAGAAGACGTCACCTGTAGTCACTGATGTCATTATACATTCTCCTCACTATAGAGAAGACGTCACCTGTACTCACTGATATCATTGTGTATTCTCCTCTCTGTGTCCTATCAGAGCTGTAGTCACTTGTAAGTTCTACAGTTATGGTGTGTGAAACTACAACTCCCAGCATAACCTCACCACTGCTCAAAGGGGTACTCTACTGGAAAACATTTTTTTTTTTATCAATTGGTGCTACAAAGTTAAACAGATTTGTAAATTACTTCTATTTAAAAATCTTAATCCTTCCAGTACTTATTAGCTGCTGTATAAGTGATTCACAGGAAGTTCTTTTCTTTTTTAATTTATTTTCTGTCTGACCACAGTGCTCTGTGCTGACACCTCTGTCCATGTCAAGAACTGTCCATAGTAGGAGCAAATCCCCATAGCAAACCTATCCTGCTCTGGACAGTTCCTGACATGGACAGAGGTGTTTTCCAGTGGAGTACCCCTTTAAGTAATTCTGGGAGCTGTATATTTACATGAAAACTTCTTTAACACTTTCCTATTCTGTGGCAACTGGTATATCTGATTATTATACCGCACCGGGTGACACCAATCCTAGCAACGCCACTGGGCACAGACGGTATTTTGGCTTCCTTGCCGGTATTTTTATATTAAAATATTTATCGGTATTTATCCAACCAATCCTCCAACTCCCGGAATGTTGTACCATAACCTATACCAGTGTTTCCCAACCAGAGCGTCTTCAGCTGTTGCAAAACTACAACTCCCAGCATGCCCGGACAGCCGTTGGCTGTCCGGGCATGCTGGTAGTTGTAGTTTTTCAACAGCTGGAGGCACCCCTGGTTGGTAAATGCTGACCTATACTATATAGTCTAACATGCTGGGAGTTGTAGTTTTCATTGGGGGCAGCTGCTTGAGCCACAGGCTGTATCAGGGCATGCTGGAAGTTGTAGTTAGTAACTAACTGCATCTCCAGAATTTAATAAAATAAAAGCAATCAAAAAATAACATAAAAAAAAATGGGACTGTTAAAAACTACAGATCGGGGCACAAAAACTGAGCCTTCATACAGGCCGTATAAGGAGAAATAAAAAACTTATAGAGAGGCCTTTATGAAAGTTTGCTTAGGTATGTTATTTAAAAAAAAAAATTTTCACTTCCATTCTGCTTAAGTGCGACAAATTTACTATATTGTTGCACGGCGTTAATCATTTTTTCGCAGGTAAGCAAAAGTGGGAGTTTTTTTCTCACCTAAGCGGAAACAATAGTCAGTTTCTGTTGGTTAAGCCGAGTATATGTAGTAGGTTTTTTAAAGCCTTAGTGACTTTTTTGCGAATGTCGCGGTTGATATATTTCAAAATTGTAAAAACGCTTATGTACGCCGATTTGAAAAAAAATGCTTTCCCCGCTCTCGTGGCAGATTGTCGCACGAAAAAAGATGGTGGCGCAATTGCAAATTTTTTGCGACAATTTTATGCGAAAAACTCAGGTAAACCGGTTGATAAATGTCTGTCATAAGGGTCAGAATAGGACAAAATTTCTGCCGTATATGTGTATCCTGTGATGTCACGCATATATATCTAATTATGCAATTTAGCATGCCCGGTATATTTGTTTGCAAGAAAGGTGGCAACCCTAGGCGTATACCAGGACCAGGACCATGTCAGGTTTCACTAGGAGTCTCTCAATGGAGCTTTTATACAAATCAAGTAATGGAATCAAATGCATTGTGGCTGTGTGGCAGCAGCTGGTGCCATATATGACAATACTATGTACCATAATTGTATAAAAGATAATAATGTAGTATCCTTTCTGCAATATACTGCTTTGCCTAATGTCATTCGGATAAATTTATGGGGGAAATTTATCAAAACCTGTCCAGAGGAAAAGTTGCTGAGTTGCCCATAGCAACCAATCAGATCGCTTCTTTCATATTTCAGAGGCCTTTTCAAAAATGAAAGAAGCGATCTGATTGGACAGGGATTGATAATTCTCCCCCTATGTGTCTTTTGTCACACCATGGAACAAACGGAATTGGTATAATTGTCACCACACCGATAAATGCAATTCTTTTGCTTGTGTCTAGTTTACCCAAACTGGGACATTTGGAAGATAATATTGTCTTAGGGTATGTGCACATGTACAGGATCTGCTGCATATTTTCTGCAGCTGATTTTTCTACCCATTATAGTTAATGGGTACCAAATCAGCTACACAAAATATACAGCAAAAATATGCAGCAGATCTTGTATGTGTGAATGTACCCTAAGGCTAGGTTCAGACTACGGAATTTCCGCCTGCAATTCCGCTTTGAAATTGCAGGCGGAAATTCCACTTGCTAAAATGTATAGTGTCGTGAATGGGTTTCCGTTCACAAATTCACACTTCAGAATTTGTGAAGCGGAATTTGTGTACGGAAAATCCGCTTGAAAATGTCCGCCTGAAGAATGGTGTTGCTCTTTCTTCAGGCGGAAATACTCGCGGAACACATTGCAGTCTATTGGAGACTGCAGTGTCCGCACGGTCCTAGCGCCGACTGAGTCAGTCAGCGCTGGCTGCACTTGGAATCTCCGGGCGGAAATTTCCTACCCGGAGATTCCGTAGTCTGAACCTAGCCTAAGTGTACATTCACATAATTGGATGCAGGTTACCCACAGCTGAAATTCTGCATGCGGATTATATTGCTCCCAATTGACATCATATTGCGCAATAATCTGCATACCTGCAGCAGTTTGTTTACGCATGCCTTAAACAGAGAAGCATTTCCAGCTACAGATTTTAAAATCTGCACAAAATGTGTGTTGAAATAGAAGCACAGTGGTGACTTCAAATCTGCAGTTTTGGTGACAGATATGCTGTGAATTTATTGCAGATTCTTCCCATTGACTTTAATGGAGAAGTCAGGACCAATTCTAACTTTTCTGCTGCCTGCGGTATAAACTGAAATGGCGTGACTTCCCTGGCTTTTTTGGAAATCACCAAATTACTGTGGAACACTACAGTGGTCCCTCAACATACAATGGTAATTCGTTCCAAATGAATGATCGTTAGTTGAAACCATCTTATGTTGAGGGATCCGTGCAATGTAAAGTATAGGATGTTATACTCACGCTGCCCTGGATGTCGCCCTCCATCGCTGTGTCCCCGCCGCTCCGGACCGTTTCTGTTGCACGGGATCGTCTCTCTTCATTGCCATCATCAAGTTGCTACGCACGCCGCTCCTATTGGATGATAGGATGACGTGCGTGTCGGCGTGATGACGATGAAGTAGAGCGATGGCGATGCAGGGGATCCCGAAGAGGACGGTCTGGGGCACCGGGGACAGGTGAGTAACACTCACCGGACCACACGGAGTATCTTAAACGGCTATCTGGCGGCAGCTGAAGCAGTCTGCGCTCCAGATAGCCGTTTATGGCCCTGACAAACAAAAGCATCGTATGTTGATGCGAAAATAATACAGCCATACTATTAGTGAATTAAACCCACTATACACAGACCAACAGTATCACAGTATGGGGGAGATTAAAGAGCAGCTACATCCAGTGACATCTTCTCTGGTTGGAGTTGGCCAGATCGCCTTGATGATTTCTTCTAACTACATATTAGGCCAAAACCACCCTCACCTCTCCCCACCCATAGTGTGCAAATGGTAATAATTCCCCCTTGGAAGGTAGGTGTCCCCTCTAGGTAGATAGTTGTCTGAAGTGTAGATGGTTTCCACCAAGTAGGTTAATAGTTGGCTTCACTAGGAAGATAGTTGCCCCCAGTGATCAGTTGTCCCCCACTATGTAGACCCTTACAAACAAAATGAATATACTTACCTCCTCTCTACTCCCATACTGTTCGGGCCATGTCTTCCTTGGTCTGCTGCAGGCCATGCACAATCATTGACAACATATATGTGCCTGCACTGCTCTGCTGCAGATTTTCTGCTGCCAAAAACCCTGCTACGGTGGGAAACTCGCAGTAGATCCTGCCTGTGTAAACTTACAGGGATTTTATGACCATGGGAATGAATCCCCAGCATACTTTAGCGTGGTTTTACACATGGCATGTTTTTGGAAAAGTGCACAAAACATGTTTTTGTTTTTTTTCAACAAAAGTGCTGCGCCCAGATGTTAGCTGGGGGTCAATAGGAAAAAAAAGAATGCCATGCAATGTGCAGGCGTTTATTTGTTTTTTATGGATGACTGTGTGAAGATTTTTAATCATGTCTAATAAAGCTTGAAGTTTTTGAGAACTGAAACCCACTTCTCTTCCTTGCTATCCTGAGTAGAGATGAGCGAACTTACAGTAAATTCGATTCGTCACGAACTTCTCGGCTCGGCAGTTGATGACTTATCCTGCGTAAATTAGTTCAGCTTTCAGGTGCTCCGGTGGGCTGGAAAAGGTGGATACAGTCCTAGGAAAGAGTCTCCTAGGACTGTATCCACCTTTTCCAGCCGACCGGAGCACCTGAAGGCTGAACTAATTTATGCAGGAAAAGTCATCAACTGCCGAGCCGAGAAGTTCGTGACGAATCGAATTTACTGTAAGTTCGCTCATCTCTAATCCTGAAGATAGGCCATCAATGAAGACGTCGCCAGAAAGTATGAATATTTTTTCTGCGCAGGACTCAGAAGCAAAGCAGGCTACACTTTTGAATCCAACACAGAAACATGGCCCAGATTTATCAATCTTTAAAAAACTGGTGCAATTTGCCCACAGCAACCAATCACAGCCCAGCTTTCATATCTTAAAGGGGTATTCCACCCCTAAACATCTTATCCCCTATCCAAATTATAGGGGATAAAATGTCTGATCACGGGGGTCCCACCGCTGGGGACCCCCGCAATATAGCTTGCAGGACCCACCTGTTTCGTCCGTCACGCCCCCTCCCATAGACTTGCATTGAGGGGGCAAGGTGTGTTGTCACATGGGGACGGAGTCGTGACGTCACAAACTTCCGTTCCCATGGTCAGGACCCAGACCCTCCAGCGCTTCCGGAGCAGAAACAGGTGGGTGCCGCAGGTGGGCTCTTTTAAAAATTAAAGAAGCAATCTGATTGGATGCTATGGACAAACAGTCAACTTTTCCTCTGCACAGGTTGTGGTTAATCTCCCATTTTCAAGAAATAGAATAAACAAAGTCACTAGTTTACTGCATTTGGCCAAATAAACCTAATGGACCTGTAGGAAGCCCGTGGTATACCTTTCTGACAGGTTACCAACATATACTGGTGATGTGTGAGCAGAACGTGGTATGAATGGCTCCTAATCCATCCTGTGTGAACTTGTCCTAAGGATGTAGATACATGACAGAGCCCAGAACAAGATGCCTGTACAGCAGTGTAACATACAGTCATGGCCATAAATGTTGGCACCCCTGAAATGTTTCAAGAAAATTGAGTATTTCTCACAGAAAAAGATTGCAGTAACACATGTTTTGCTATACACAGGTTTATTTCCTTTGTGTGTATTGGAACTAAACCAAAAAAGGGAGGAAAAAAAGCAAATTGGACATAATGTCACTCCAAACTGCAAAAATGGGCTGGACAAAATTATTGGCAGCCTTAACTTAATATTTGGTTGCACACCCTTTGGAAAGAAATAACTAAAATCAGTGGCTTCCTATAACCATCAATAAGTTTCTTACACCTCTCAGACGGAATGTTGGACCACTCTTCCTTGCAAACTGCTCCAGGTCTCTCTTATCCTTTTCCCAACAGCAATTTTAAGATCTCTCCCCCAGGTGTTCAATGGGATTTAGATCTGGACTCATTGCTGCCACTTCAGAACTCTCCAGCGCTTTGTTGCCATCCATATCTGGGGGCTTTTTGACATATGTTTGGGGTCATTGTCCTGCTGGAAGACCCAAGATCTCAGACGCAAACTTAGCTTTCTGACACTGGGCTGTACAGTGCGACTCAAAATTTGTTGGTAATCCTCAGATTTCATGATGCCTTGTACACATTCAAGGCCCCCAGTGCCAGAGGCAGCAAAACAACCCCAAAACATCATTGAACCTCCACCATATTTCACTGTAGGTACTGTGTTCTTTTCTTTGTAGGCCTCATTCCGTTTTCGGTAAACAGTAGAATGATGTGCTTTACTAAAAAGCTCTATTTGGTCTCATCTGTCCACAAGACGTTTTCCCAGAAGGAAGTTAATTTTGGCAAAATGTAGTCTTGCTTTTATATGTCTCTGTGTCAGCAGTGGGGTCCTCCTGGGTCTCCTGCGATAGCATTTCATTCCATTTAAATGTTGACGGATAGTTTGCGCTGACACTGATGCTCCCTGAACCTGCAGGACAGCTTGAATATCTTTGGAACTTGTTTGGGGCTGCTTATCTACCATCCAGACTATCCTGCATTGACACTTTCATAAATGTTTCTCTTCCGTCTATGCCCAGGGAGATTAGCTACAGGGCCATGGGTTGCAAACTGATAATGTTGCGCACTGTGGGCAAAGGCAAATCTAGATCTCTGAGGATGGACTTGTAACCTTGAGATTGTTGATATTTTCCCACAATTTTGTCCCTCAAGTCCTCAGACAGTTCTCTTCTCCTCTTTCTGTTGCCCATGCTTAGTGTGGCACACACAGACACACAATGCAAAAACTAAGTGAACTTCTCTCCTTTTTATCTGCTTTCAGGTGTGATTTTTATATTGCCCACACCTGTTACTTGCCCCCAGGGGAGTTTAAAGGAGCATCACATGCTTGAAACAATCTAATTTTTCCACAATTTTAAAAGGGTGCCAATAATTTTGTCCAGCCCATTTTTGGAGTTTGGTGTGACATTATGTCCAATTTTTTGGTTCCAATACACACAAAGGGAATAAACATGTGTATAGCAAAACATGTGTGACTGCAATCCTTTTCTGTGAGAAATACTTCATTTTCTAGAAACATTTCGGGGGTGCCAACATTTACAGCCATGGCTGTAGAATGTGTCAGCAGATAAGTCCCTGCCCCTATCTTATATGAAGGATAGCCTTATGCCTATCTCATGTATGCTTAAACTCCTTCATGGTATTTGCAGCGACCATTTCTACAGGAAGGCTATTCCATGCATCCACTACTCTCTCAGTAAAGTAATACTTCCTGATATTACTGCAGAAACCTTTCCCCTCTAATATAAAACTGTGTCCTCTTGTGGTAGGCAGGACACTGTATATGCACCACTGTAGTGCCTATCTATGTACAGAGATATTTGCCCATAGATGCAGCACTTCTGCAGTGCTGCATCTATGGGCAATGTGGACCATGCCGCCCTTTTTAATGCAGAATTCAACATAAGAAAACCTCCTTAGACTTCGCTCACACTGCATTTTTGTTTCTGTTGAACATAGCCTTTTTTTTTACTTCCATTATAGAAAAAAACTGATTGTAGCATATCAGTTTTTTTTGTGGGGGCACACACAACAGCTTGATTGACCACATTTTTTTATACAATAAAATTAATGGACTTTATCGGAAATGGTGAAACAGATGCATAAACGCTGTGTAAACATAAGCTTATGCCTCTGTACCTCATAGGAAGCTCATTCTGGTATACTGGTAGTTAGTGAAAGCCACATGCACCTCTATGGCACCCCATTTTGGCTTTTATATAAAAAATTGCCTGTAATACATCCTTGTGCATGTGTTCTTGAGAAAAGTCAAGTAAAGTCAACTTTAAAATGTCTTTACTTTTTTGTTTTAGTAAGAACTATAAAAAAAAACAAATTTTAATTGCCCCTTAAAGGGTGGTTTAACAATAAAATCTATATTAAAATTAGAATAGACAGATAAATATTAAATTGACATGAGATAGATATAAGATAGACAGATAGATACAACCAGTACACAAATAAATACACAAAACTCTAGGCAGAATGGAGAAAGAGAGGAAGGTGCAATGGGGGAGATTTATCAAAACCCGTGCAGAGGAAGAGTGGTGCAGTTGCCCATAGCAACCAATCAGATCGCTTCTTTCATTTTCCACAGGCCTCTAAAGAGGCCTGTGGAAAATGAAAGAAGCAATCTGATTGGTTGCTATGGGCAACTGCACCACTCTTCCTCTGCACAGGTTTTGATAAATCTCCCTCAATGGGTGCAAGCAAGAAGGGATGAGGTCCTCTTACTCCCAAAAATACAAGAAAAGAAATTCATTGCAGCACTTCCATATGGTGAAAACCAGTTTATTCTATCAAAATGTGAACAGCGACGTTTCGGCTCTCTCCAGTCTTTTTCAAGCAGCCTGCTGCTCTGGAGAGAGTCAAAACGTCGCTATTCACATTTTGATAGAATAAACTGTTTTTCACGTTTGTTTTTTTACATCATATGGAAGTGCGGCATTGAATTTCTTTTTTAGCTAAATAAATAAATATATATGAGATAAATAGACAGGAGTGAGAAAGATAGGTAAATAAATTGATATGAGATTGATATAGTTATACATGTTAGATAAATATTAGTGGTGGCCCAGTACGGGGTGTTAGTGGTGGCCCAGTACGGGAGGTGTTACCTCGTACCCTCCTGCAGTGTCCCCCCTGTTTATTGTAATTGTATATAATCCCTATGTTATATATGTAAGAGTGTTATACCTTTAAGACTGTTTACCATGTGATTTGTCATGTGATTGTTACCCAGGAGGTATCAGTGACCAGGTGACCTATGGGTGACCAATGGAACCCCACCAAAGCCTCCCCATATAAGCCCTGGGTGGAGCCTCGGCACTCTCTCTTAGTCTTTGCTGAGGTCAAGTCAAGTCGGGCCTAAGTGTGTGTCCAGAGTCATAGGAGGCCTCAAGTCCAGTCTGCAGCCACAAGCTAGAAACCTGCAAGTAACCACAGTCACAGTCTTGTCAGTCAATTCAAAGTCATCTGTCTAGTCAACGTGGCCTGCACTAAATTGTCCACCTCCACTACAAGTCCCAGCAAGCCCTTAACCTCCTTACGTTTAAAAAATCATAACCCTTTCAATTTTGCACCTAAAAATCCATATGATGGCTTATTTTTTGCACCACCAATTCTACTTTTTAATGACATCAGTCATTTTACCCAAAAATCTACAGCGAAACGGAAAAAAAAATCATTGTGTGACAAAATGGAAGAAAAAACACAATTTTGTAACTTTTAGGGGCTTCCGTTTCTACGCAGTAAATTTTTCAGTAAAAATGACACCTTATCTTTATTCTGTAGGTCCATACGATTAAAATGATACCCTACTTATATAGGTTTAATTTTGTCGTACTTCTGGAAAAAATCATAACTACATGCAGGAAAATGTATACGTTTAAATTTTAAACTTAGAATTTTTTTTTTTGCTCGTACGCCATTGACCGTGCGGTTTAATTAACAATATATTTTTATAATTAGGACATTTTCGCATGCGGCGATACCACATATGTTTATTTTTATTTACACAGTTTTTTTTTCATGCGAAAAGGGGGGTGATTCAAACTTTTATTAGGGAAGGGGTTAAATAATTTTTATTCACTTTTTTTTTTGCAGTGTTATAGCTCCCTCTAGTGGTTATAAAACTGCATGCTCTGATTTTTTTACATTGTTCAATGGTTTCTCATAGGAAACCATTGATCAATGATTCTGCCGCTTGACTGCTCATGCCTGAATCTCAGGCACTGAGCAGTCATTCGGCGATCGGACACCAGGAGGCAGGTAGGAGACCCTCATCGTGTCTTACAGCTGTTCGGGATGCCGCGGCGAAATTCGCGGCGATCCCGAACAGCCCCCTGTGCTAACTGGCAAAGTTTTACTTTCACTTTAGACGCGGCGTTCAACTTTGAACGCCGTGTCTAAAGGGTTAGTAGCGCCCGGCACCGCGATCAGTGCCGCGCGCTATTAGCCACCGGTCCCGGCCCTTGTTAGAAGCCGGGCCCGACCCGCTATGACGCGTGGCCCCAAGTTATAGAATGGGAGCGGACTCAGGACGTACAGGTATGCTCTGAGTCCTTAAGGTGTTAAGGTCTCCGAAGTCACTGGTCACCTCCGTGGGCCTGGCTGAACTGTATAGACTTTTCTACCTGTCTAACCTCAATAAAGCTACCGTTGTAAGTAATTTGGCGTCAAGGTCATTATTAACCCCGTGCCTAGCCCAGGATCCAGCGGTATACCTTTGTGTGGTATTGAGGATAAACCATGCCCTGGAATCACGAATACAAGGGGTTAATGCCATCTGCCCCTAGGATAATTCCATCTGCCCTGCATCATCACTCCCCATACCATAACTTGATAGATAGATATGAAACAGAAGCACTGCTTGAGTACACCAAAGAAAAGCAGGTGCCAGCAATCCAGACCCGATCACGGTTTACTTTAGGTAGGTATAAAACAGCGCAGATGGTGTGAAGCAACAAGTGAATTTATCCAACCCGTGTCCAGCCGCAGGCCTGAAAAAGATTCTATTGATAAAATGAAACGTTGATGCTGGACATGGGTTGGATAAATTCACTTGTTGCTTCACACTATCTGGGAGTGCTGCGCTGTTTTATACCTAGATAGATAGATAAAGGATAGATAGATAACGGATAGATAGATAAAGGATAGATGGATAGATAACGGATACATAGATAGATAAAGGATAGATAGATAACGGATAGATAGATAGATAAAGGATAGATGGATAGATAGATAAAGGATAGATAGATAAAGGATAGATAGATAGATAAAGGATAGATAGATAAAGGATAGATAGATAGATAAAGGATAGATAGATAGATAGATAGATAGATAGATAGATAGATAGATAAAGGATAGATGGATAGATAACGGATACATAGATAGATAGATAAAGGATAGATAGATAAAGGATGGATAGATAGATAAAGGCTACATAGATAGATAGATAGATAGATAGATAGATAGATAGATGGATAGATAGATAACAGATAGATAGATAGATGGGTAGATAGATAACAGATAGATAGATAGATAGATAATAGATAGATGGATAGATAATGGATAGATAGATAGATAAAGGATAGATAGATAGATAAAGGATAGATAGATAAATGAGATAAAAAGGCGATATGAGATTGATATAATTATACATGATATAAAGATTATACATATATATACAATTACGATGTAGTTAGCACAGATAGAAAGATGATAGATCACTTCGATCCGGAACTAAGACACCGTGTCTAAAATTGTCGTCGGAAGAAGTATAGTGCTGCACCATTATTGACGTCATGTGGCGACGGCAGTTAGGGGGGCGGAAACAGGAGGAAGAAGGGGAGGAGCCTGTAGGAGACCTCTTGTGCGACAATAACACGCGTGTGGCCGATGTCCGGTCGAAGTCATGAGTACTAAACACGTGACGTGCCGGTAAGTGAACGGCCAGTGCCCGGTCCCGGGGCCGCGGATCGGTGTGTGCTGTGTGGTGACGCAGGGAGGGCAGGGTGTCGCTGTGTTGGTGGGCGGGACTGTGCTGAGGGTAAGTGGGTGGAGAGGAGAAGTGAGGAGCTCGTGTACATGAGTTATTATACTCAGCAGAGCTGTCCCTGTACTGTATATGGGGTATTATACTCAGCAGAGCTGTCCCTGTACTGTATATGGGGTATTATACACAGCAGAGCTGGCCCTGTACTGTATATGGGGTATTATACACAGCAGAGCTGTCCCTGTACTGTATATATGGGGTATTATACTCAGCAGAGCTGTCCCTGTACTGTATATGGGGTATTATACACAGCAGAACTGTCCCTGTACTGTATATGGGGTATTATACACAGCAGAGCTGTCCCTGTACTGTATATGAGTTATTATACACAGCAGAGCTGTCCCTGTACTGTATATGGGGTATTATACACAGCAGAGCTGTCCCTGTACTGTATATGGGGTATTATACACAGCAGAGCTGTCCCTGTACTGTATATGGGGTATTATACACAGCAGAACTGTCCCTGTACTGTATATGGGGTATTATACACAGCAGAGCTGTCCTTGTACTGTATATGGGGTATTATACACAGCAGAGCTGTCCCTGTACTGTATATGGGGTATTATACACAGCAGAACTGTCCCTGTACTGTATATGGGGTATTATACACAGCAGAGCTGTCCCTGTACTGTATATGAGTTATTATACACAGTAGAGCTGTCCCTGTACTGTATATGAGTTATTATACACAGCAGAGCTGTCCCTGTACTGTATATGGGGTATTATACACAGCAGAGCTGTCCCTGTACTGTATATGGGGTATTATACACAGCAGAGCTGTCCCTGTACTGTATATGGGGTATTATACACAGCAGAGCTGTCCCTGTACTGTATATGGGGTATTATACTCAGCAGAGCTGTCCCTGTACTTTACATGAGTTATTATACACAGCAGAACTGTCCCTGTACTGTATATGGGGTATTATACACAGCAGAGCTGTCCCTGTACTGTATATGAGTTATTATACACAGCAGAGCTGTCCCTGTACTGTATATGGGGTATTATACACAGCAGAGCTGTCCCTGTACTGTATATGGGGTATTATACACAGCAGAGCTGTCCCTGTACTGTATATGGGGTATTATACACAGCAGAACTGTCCCTGTACTGTATATGGGGTATTATACACAGCAGAGCTGTCCCTGTACTGTATATGAGTTATTATACACAGCAGAGCTGTCCCTGTACTGTATATGAGTTATTATACACAGCAGAGCTGTCCCTGTACTGTATATGGGGTATTATACACAGCAGAGCTGTCCCTGTACTGTATATGGGGTATTATACACAGCAGAGCTGTCCCTGTACTGTATATGGGGTATTATACACAGCAGAGCTGTCCCTGTACTGTATATGGGGTATTATACACAGCAGAGCTGTCCCTGTACTGTATATGGGGTATTATACACAGCAGAGCTGTCCCCGTACTGTATATGGGGTATTATACACAGCAGAGCTGTCCCTGTACTGTATATGGGGTATTATACACAGCAGAGCTGTCCCCGTACTGTATATGGGGTATTATACTCAGCAGAGCTGTCCCTGTACTGTATATGGGGTATTATACACAGCAGAGCTGTCCCTGTACTGTATATGGGGTATTATACACAGCAGAGCTGTCCCTGTACTGTATATGGGGTATTATACACAGCAGAGCTGGCCCTGTACTGTATATGGGGTATTATACACAGCAGAGCTGGCCCTGTACTGTATATGGGGTATTATACACAGCAGAGCTGGCCCTGTACTGTATATGGGGTATTATACACAGCAGAGCTGGCCCTGTACTGTATATGGGGTATTATACACAGCAGAGCTGGCCCTGTACTGTATATGGGGTATTATACACAGCAGAGCTGGCCCTGTACTGTATATGGGGTATTATACACAGCAGAGCTGGCCCTGTACTGTATATGGGGTATTATACACAGCAGAGCTGGCCCTGTACTGTATATGGGGTATTATACACAGCAGAGCTGGCCCTGTACTGTATATGGGGTATTATACACAGCAGAGCTGTCCCTGTACTGTATATATGGGGTATTATACACAGCAGAGCTGTCCCTGTACTGTATATGGGGTATTATACACAGCAGAGCTGTCCCTGTACTGTATATGGGGTATTATACACAGCAGAGCTGTCCCTGTACTGTATATGGGGTATTATACACAGCAGAGCTGTCCCTGTACTGCATATGGGGTATTATACACAGCAGAGCTGTCCCTGTACTGTATATGGGGTATTATACACAGCAGCGCTGTCCCTGTACTGTATATGGGGTATTATACACAGCAGCGCTGTCCCTGTACTGTATATGGGGTATTATACACAGCAGCGCTGTCCCTGTACTGTATATGGGGTATTATACACAGCAGAGCTGCCCCTGTACTGTATATGGGGTATTATACACAGCAGAGCTGCCCCTGTACTGTATATGGGGTATTATACACAGCAGAGCTGCCCCTGTACTGTATATGGGGTATTATACACAGTAGAGCTGCCCCTGTGCTGTATATGGGGTATTATACACAGCAGAGCTGCCCCTGTACTGTATATGGGGTATTATACACAGCAGAGCTGCCCCTGTACTGTATATGGGGTATTATACACAGCAGAGCTGTCCCTGTACTGTATATGGGGTATTATACTCAGCAGAGCTGTCCCTGTACTGTATATGAGTTATTATACACAGCAGAGCTGTCCCTGTACTGTATATGGGGTATTATACACAGCAGAGCTGTCCCTGTACTGTATATGGGGTATTATACACAGCAGCGCTGTCCCTGTACTGTATATGGGGTATTATACACAGCAGAGCTGTCCCTGTACTGTGTATGGGGTATTATACACAGCAGAGCTGTCCCTGTACTGTGTATGGGGTATTATACACAGCAGAGCTGTCCCTGTACTGTGTATGGGGTATTATACTCAGCAGAGCTTCCCCTGTACTGTATATGGGGTATTATACACAGCAGAGCTGTCCCTGTACTGTATATGGGGTATTATACACAGCAGAGCTGTCCCTGTACTGTATATGGGGTATTATACACAGCAGAGCTGTCCCTGTACTGTATATGGGGTATTATACTCAGCAGAGCTGTCCCTGTACTGTATATGGGGTATTATACACAGCAGAACTGTCCCTGTACTGTATATGGGGTATTATACACAGCAGAACTGTCCCTGTACTGTATATGGGGTATTATACACAGCAGAGCTGTCCCTGTACTGTATATGGGGTATTATACACAGCAGAGCTGTCCCTGTACTGTATATGGGGTATTATACACAGCAGAGCTGTCCCTGTACTGTATATGGGGTTATTATACTCAGCAGAGCTGTCCCTGTACTGTATATGGGGTATTATACACAGCAGAGCTGTCCCTGTACTGTATATGGGGTATTATACACAGCAGAGCTGTCCCTGTACTGTATATGGGGTATTATACTCAGCAGAGCGGTCCCTGTACTGTATATGAGTTATTATACACAGCAGAGCTGTCCCTGTACTGTATATGGGGTATTATACACAGCAGAGCTGTCCCTGTACTGTATATGGGGTATTATACTCAGCAGAACTGTCCCTGTACTGTATATGGGGTATTATACACAGCAGAGCTGTCCCTGTACTGTATATGGGGTATTATACTCAGCAGAGCTGTCCCTGTACTGTATATGGGGTATTATACACAGCAGAGCTGTCCCTGTACTGTATATGGGGTATTATACACAGCAGAGCTGTCCCTGTACTGTATATGGGGTATAATACACAGCAGAGCTGTCCCTGTACTGTATATGGGGTATTATACACAGCAGAGCTGTCACTGTATTGTATATGGGGTATTATACTCAGCAGAGCTGTCCCTGTACTGTATATGGGGTATTATACTCAGCAGAGCTGTCCCTGTACTGTATATGGGGTATTATACACAGCAGAGCTGTCCTTGTACTGTATATGGGGTATTATACACAGCAGAGCTGTCCTTGTACTGTATATGGGGTATTATACTCAGCAGAGCTGCCCCTGTACTGTATATGGGGTATTATACACAGCAGAGCTGTCCCTGTACTGTATATGGGGTATTATACACAGCAGAGCTGTCACTGTACTGTATATGGGGTATTATACTCAGCAGAGCTGTCCCTGTACTGTATATGGGGTATTATACTCAGCAGAGCTGTCCCTGTACTGTATATGGGGTATTATACACAGCAGAGCTGTCCTTGTACTGTATATGGGGTATTATACACAGCAGAGCTGTCCCTGTACTGTATATGGGGTATTATACACAGCAGAGCTGTCCCTGTACTGTATATGGGGTATTATACACAGCAGAGCTGTCCCTGTACTGTATATGGGGTATTATACACAGCAGAGCTGTCCCTGTACTGTATATGGGGTATTATACACAGCAGAGCTGTCCCTTTACTGTATATGGGGTATTATACACAGCAGAGCTGTCCTTGTACTGTATATGGGGTATTATACACAGCAGAGCTGTCCTTGTACTGTATATGGGGTATTATACTCAGCAGAGCTGCCCCTGTACTGTATATGGGGTATTATACACAGCAGAGCTGCCCCTGTACTGTATATGGGGTATTATACACAGCAGAGCTGTCACTGTACTGTATATGGGGTATTATACTCAGCAGAGCTGTCCCTGTACTGTATATGGGGTATTATACACAGCAGAGCTGTCCTTGTACTGTATATGGGGTATTATACACAGCAGAGCTGTCCCTGTACTGTATATGGGGTTTTATACACAGCAGAGCTGTCCCTGTACTGTATATGGGGTATTATACACAGCAGACCTGTCCCTGTACTGTATATGGGGTATTATACACAGCAGAGCTGTCCCTTTACTGTATATGGGGTATTATACTCAGCAGAGCTGTCCCTGTACTGTATATGGGGTATTATACACAGCAGAGCTGTCCCTGTACTGTATATGGGGTATTATACACAGCAGACCTGTCCCTGTACTGTATATGGGGTATTATACACAGCAGAGCTGTCACTGTACTGTATATGGGGTATTATACTCAGCAGAGCTGTCCCTGTACTGTATATGGGGTATTATACTCAGCAGAGCTGTCCTTGTACTGTATATGGGGTATTATACACAGCAGAGCTGTCCCTGTACTGTATATGGGGTATTATACTCAGCAGAGCTGTCCCTGTACTGTATATGGGGTATTATACACAGCAGAGCTGTCCTTGTACTGTATATGGGGTATTATACACAGCAGAGCTGTCCTTGTACTGTATATGGGGTATTATACTCAGCAGAGCTGCCCCTGTACTGTATATGGGGTATTATACACAGCAGAGCTGTCCCTGTACTGTATATGGGGTATTATACACAGCAGAGCTGTCACTGTACTGTATATGGGGTATTATACTCAGCAGAGCTGTCCCTGTACTGTATATGGGGTATTATACACAGCAGAGCTGTCCTTGTACTGTATATGGGGTATTATACACAGCAGAGCTGTCCCTGTACTGTATATGGGGTATTATACACAGCAGAGCTGTCCCTGTACTGTATATGGGGTATTATACACAGCAGAGCTGTCCCTGTACTGTATATGAGTTATTATACACAGCAGAGCTGTCCCTGTACTGTATATGGGGTATTATACACAGCAGAGCTGTCCTTGTACTGTATATGGGGTATTATACACAGCAGAGCTGTCCCTGTACTGTATATGGGGTATTATACTCAGCAGAGCTGTCCCTGTACTGTATATGGGGTATTATACACAGCAGAGCTGTCCCTGTACTGTATATGAGTTATTATACACAGCAGAGCTGTCCCTGTACTGTATATGGGGTATTATACACAGCAGAGCTGTCCCTGTACTGTGTATGGGGTATTATACACAGCAGAGCTGTCCCTGTACTGTATATATGGGGTATTATACTCAGCAGAGCTGTCCCTGTCCTGTATATGGGGTATTATACACAGCAGAGCTGTCCCTGTACTGTATATATGGGGTATTATACACAGCAGAGCTGTCCCTGTACTGTATATATGGGGTATTATACATAGCAGAGTTGTCCCTGTACTGTATATATGGGGTATTATACACAGCAGAGTTGTCCCTGTTCTGTATGTGGGGTATTATGCACAGCAGAGCTTTCCCTGTACTGTATATGGGGTATTATACACAGCAGAGCTGTCCCTGTACTGTATATGGGGTATTATACACAGCAGAGCTGTCCCTGTACTGTATATGAGTTATTATACACAGCAGAGCTGTCCCTGTACTGTATATGGGGTATTATACACAGCAGAGCTGTCCCTTTACTGTGTATGGGGTATTATACACAGCAGAGCTGTCCCTGTACTGTGTATGGGGTATTATACACAGCAGAGCTGTCCCTGTACTGTATATGGGGTATTATACACAGCAGAGCTGTCCCTGTACTGTATATGGGGTATTATACACAGCAGAGCTGTCCCTGTACTGTATATGGGGTATTATACACAGCAGAGCTGTCCCCGTACTGTATATGGGGTATTATACACAGCAGAGCTGGCCCTGTACTGTATATGGGGTATTATACACAGCAGAGCTGTCCCCGTACTGTATATGGGGTATTATACTCAGCAGAGCTGTCCCTGTACTGTATATGGGGTATTATACTCAGCAGAGCTGTCCCTGTACTGTATATGGGGTATTATACACAGCAGAGCTGTCCCTGCACTGTATATGGGGTATTATACACAGCAGAGCTGTCCCTGTACTGTATATGGGGTATTATACGTAGCAGAGCTGTCCCTGTACTGTATATGGGGTATTATACACAGCATAGCTGTCCCTGTACTCTATGTAAGTCTGCAGTCCTTACCCAACCTGCATGTAAGTCTCCAGACTCTAACCCAACCCCCACGAGTCTCAAGTCTTACCCCACCTGTATGTGAGTCTCCAGACCCTTACCCAACCTGTATGTAAGTCTCCAGACCCTTCCCAACCTGTATGTAAGTCTCCAGACCTTTACCCAACCTGTATGTAAGTCTCCAGACCTTTACCCAACCTGTATGTAAGTCTCCAGACCTTTACCCAACCTGTATGTAAGTCTCCAGACCTTTACCCAACCTGTATGTAAGTCTCCAGACCTTTACCCAACCTGAATGTAAGTCTGCAGACCCTTACCCAACCTGTATGTGAGTCTCCAGACGCTTACCCAACCTGTATGAGTCTGCAGACCCTGGCCCAACCTGTATGTGAGTCTGCAGACCCTGGCCCAACCTGTATGTGAGTCTGCAGACCCTTACCCAACCTGTATGTGAGTCTCCAGACCTTTACCCAACCTGTATGTAAGTCTGCAGTCCTTACCCAACCTGTATGTAAGTCTCCAGACCTTTACCCAACCTGTATGTGAGTCTCCAGACGCTTATCCAACCTGTATGAGTCTGCAGACCCTTACCCAACCTGTATGTGAGTCTGCAGACCCTTACCCAACCTGTATGTGAGTCTGCAGACCCTTACCCAACCTGTATGTGAGTCTGCAGACCCTTACCCAACCTGTATGTGAGTCTGCAGACCCTTGCCCAACCTGTATGTGAGTCTGCAGACCCTTGCCCAACCTGTATGTAAGTCTCCAGACCCTTGCCCAACCTGTATGTAAGTCTCCAGACCTTTACCCAACCTGTATGTATGTCTCCAGACCTTTACCCAACCTGTATATAAGTCTGCAGACCCTTACCCAACCTGTATGTAAGTCTCCAGACCCTTACCCAACCTGTATATAAGTCTGCAGACCCTTACCCAACCTGTATGTAAGTCTCCAGACCTTTACCCAACCTGTATATAAGTCTACAGACCCTTACCCAACCTGTATGTGAGTCTCCAGACGCTTACCACACCCGTGCATGTCTCAAGACCCCTATCCAATCCATATATTTAAAGCTGTAGAAAACCAGAGCTCCTTGGGCCCCCAAAAGCTTTGTTGTTATCATTGCAAACACAGTATTGCAGAAACAGTATCTCAGCCCTTTACAGGGAGATACGTACTTGGTTTTCTGTGTGTGTGGAAAATTTTTGAAAATGTTAATAAAAAATAATTGATTAATAACAAAAACCAGACATGATGACCGGCTTCAGATTCCTTAACAAGTGGGGTTACTTCTGCCGGACCATTGGTTATTATTGTGTCAGAGCCTTGGCCCATTGAAGCGTCCGCTGATTTTCCGATGGGCCTATCCAAGGGTCTCAACATTCATGTAAGAATCATACCTGTACCCTCAGACCCCGCACACAAAGCATATGCTTTCAGAAAATAGACCAATCGTAGTCACAATTCCAATATGTTTGTCCCAGTGAATTCTAAGGGCCCATAGGCAACATATCATGATACGTGTCTCATTTTGTCAAGCTGCCGACATAGGGCTTGAAAATGTCATGTGAATGTAACTTAAGCCTTTATTGTGTATTTTCAGGTATTTCATACACGGCGTGTGCCGAGAAGGTAATCGCTGCTTGTTCTCACATGACTTGGCGAACAGTAAACCATCTAATATCTGCCGTTTCTACCAGAAAGGACAGTGTGCTTATGGATCCCGCTGCAGGTACGGTGTTTCTGTACTACTGCTTTATTTTTATGCTTTTCAGGTGCATTCACACACTAGTAACTAGCAACGGGTTTCCCGCTGTGAGTTACGCTACCATTCATTTGGGTCCACGGTCAGTCCGCAAATCCAACACTATTGCGGACTGTCTGTGGACCCGGTTAAAGGGGTACTCCGGTGTTTAGACATCTTATCTCCTATCCAAAGGATAGGGGATAAGATGCCTGATCGCGGGGGTCCCGCCGCTGGGGACCCCTGTGATCTTGCACGCGTGTTCGCTCCGGGTCTTACTACTGTCGATCACGGGGCCGGAGCATTGTGAACATGCTCCAGGGACTAATTGTAACGGGGTGCGACGTGCAAGATCGCGGGGGTCCCGCCGTTTGGATTGGAGATAAGATGTCTAAACACCGGAGTACCCCTTTAAATCAATGGTAGCGTAACTCACAGCGGGATTCCTGCAGCGGGCAACCTGCTGCTAGTAATAGTGTGTGAACGCACATTTTAAAGCTTATTTTTCTTTTTTTTTTTGTGGTACAATGATACAGACATTCCACTGACAGCGGAGCGCCAGCAGAACATGACGTTGCTGTGACCGCTCAGAAATGCGCTCTCTCATAGATGCCAGTGCATTTCTGTGTGTACTCCGCAGAAAGAATAGACATGACTATTCTTTCTGCAAAGGCTGGAATCTGAATGATCTAGCAGAGGAATTCTGCCATGTGAACAGTGCAGCAGAATCCCATTGAAATCAATGGGACTCTGCTGCAGTGGAATGTCCATGCGGAATTTTTCTGCGGGACTCTGCACGGAAATTCCATTGTGTGAACATGGCCTCATAGAGATCACAGGGAAATGTATTTTCCCTTTTACTATACTATACTGTGAACTGTAACATAACATCTACAGCCCTTTAAATACATTAGGTGAACAATAATGAATGGTACCTGCTGGGAATATGGAGTCTCCTCCCCAACTACATTCTCTATTATTACTTTGATATAGATAGACTAAGAGGGCAGAACTGATAATAACATGTTTATTTCATCTTCCAGAAGCCAAAGACAAGCCCTGGAGAAGTCTGTCTTGTGTGTACATTACAGATATATTCTTGTGTTTTACAGATATGATCATATTAAAACTTCAAGTTCTCCTGTGGTTTATTTCCATCAAGATGTCCCAGCAGCCGCAGCAGCAGCTGCCACCGCCATGGTAGAGACTTCTACCACATCATCATCAACTTCTGAAGTGGAAACCCCTCCTGTTGTCTCCAAGACCACCCCACACAGGCGAGAGAAGAAGGCTCTCATTCTAAGAGATCGTGGTAGGTACTGGTTTTGGATATGGCTTCTAAAACTCGTGGAGCTGAAGAGCAGATTAAGGAATAAGATGACCTTAGAAAGTATAATGTCACATTGTTTTTTAGTTGTTACCTGATAGAAAATGTATGTTCTGATTAGAGATGAGCGAACTTACAGTAAATTCGATTCGTCACAAACTTCTCGGCTCGGCAGTTGATAACTTATCCTGCGTAAATTAGTTCAGCCTTCAGGTGCTCCGGTGGGCTGGAAAAGGTGGATACATTCCTAGGAAAGAGTCTCCTAGGACTGTATCCACCTTTTTCAGCCCACGGGAGAACCTGAAAGCTGAACTAATTTATGCAGGAAAAGTCATCAACTGCCGAGCCGAGAAGTTTGTGACGAATCGAATTTACTGTAAGTTCGCTCATCTCTAGTTCTGATATTATGTTATCTTTGTTGCAATCCCATCAGATCTGTGTGGACAGGCAGAAGACAAGACCCGAGTCAATCCAATTCAGAGTTTAGACGATTGCAGTGATGCACAAGGCGGTGATCTGGAAGGGAAACCACATTCATACCTGGCAGCCATCTGTACTGGATTAGAAGAAGTTGAAACAGCTGCCCCTTATCCTCAAGACCCTCAGCAGCTTTGCCCCTATGCAGCTGCTGGAACGTGTCAATATGGAGAAAGCTGTGTCTATATCCATGGAGATGTGTGTGAGATTTGCAGCCTACAAGTACTTCATCCATATGACCAGGAGCAGAGAAAATCCCATGAAAAGGTGCGGAGAGTTCATTGTCGTCAAGGTCTTCGGTGCAGTATTGTTAAGTATTCTTTAAAGTGAACTGGTCTGTGGTTTTCTGCTGCCCAAACCACATTGCCATTTCATAAAGTAGTTGCATATCGCAAACCCCCAGCGATTCTCAGAATACAAGGACCACATACTGATCAGTGCTATGGCCTGTTCACTTTTCTTTACACACCAGAGCACCCAGCTATGCAGAGGATGGTAGCACATCTCCATACCCTTCAATGGGGGACCATTTGTTGCTGTACAAGGGAAGACTGAAGGGCCCATAGATCTGATTCAGCCCTGTAGCCATTTATTTCTCAATCAGTTGGGGTCCAGAGCTCAGACCCTCACCAATTAGAAAGGGACGGCATAGTTAAGTTAATAGTACACTTCTTTCTCTGTGCCTCATCTGTATGCATGCTTCTCCTGGTTATCTGCAGATGCAGTACACTACTTAGGAATCCCATATGGTATGTTCACTTTCTCATTGTATAAGTATATATGTGACCCATGATATGCTGTCAGGAGCAGACTGGGGCCTTACATCACAGGCCTTAGACATCAGCTTTGGACAACTAGTTTCTGGATTATGGAACTGGTTTTGAGGTGCAGCATTGCCTGAATCTCCACACGCTGGAGCTGAGCGGGATCGAGGTATAAGACTTGTGCTTTAAATGGAATTAATGTCTTACCAGAGATCCTCTGAAAAATTATTTTTTTTTAAGTAGTTTTCTAGGACTGTGCCTTAATAAATATATATGTAGTAAGAAGTAGCCGTATTAGTCCAGTGATGCAAATGCAAAATCATAGGATTCCTCCCGAAAGCTTATCTCTACAAAATACGGTTTGTCCAAAAAAAAAGTGTTACAAGATTCTGCAGCATACTATGATTTTGTGTGTGTGTGTGTATATAGTATATAATATATATTTATTTATAATTTTTGTCCCTCCCCCAGATGTGCATGGCGAACTTTGAACATGAGATGGAAAAGGCTTTCGCTTTCCAGGCCAGTCAGGATAAAGTCTGCAGTATCTGCATGGAGATCGTATATGAAAAGGTTTCCCACTCCGAGCGTAGGTTCGGGATCCTGTCAAACTGCTGTCATACGTATTGCCTCTCCTGCATCAGACAATGGCGATGTGCCAAACAGTTTGAGAATCCAGTTATAAAGTAAGTGTGAGACTTTACCACACATTATCAGACAACACAGAAGCACATGGGGTGGTAGTGATGCTTCACTATTCTTGTCAGATGTTAAATTGTGCTCAGTACTGCCCTGCTGTGGTCACACAATATTCTGCATATTGACTAAACTGAGATCAATTTGCAAAGACAGAAGGCAAAGGGATGAGTTCTCTGACATCTTTATAGAAATATGGGTTCCCCAGGATGTGAAAACCTTTCAGAGATTTGCCAACACTTCATTTTATAAAGGTAGGGAGTCTATAAATGGATATTGTTGACCTTATTCAACTACAGAAATGTATCAATTGTTTGATTTTTACTTTGTCCTTATTCCTATATAATGTTTTAATGTTTCCTCATCAGGTCGTGCCCAGAATGTCGAGTCATATCTGAGTTTGTAATCCCCAGTGTGTACTGGGTAGAAGATCAGTCCAAGAAGGATGAACTTATTGAGGCTTTTAAGCAAGGAATGGGGTGAGTGTAGTAAGTGAGTAAATGTAGCTCCAGTTGCAATATCCTTCCTGATCTGACGGGGGTGTGGAAATACTATATGCAAAGTGTTAGTTTCAGTGACAACCTTATGTCACCCAGAGAGTATTGTACATGGGTATGTATTGTACACAATCCTCTCTGCCCGTTGTAGGGTTACCACGACAGCTGAGCATAAGCATCCCTCTATACCAGTGGTTCTCAACCTTTTTTGCAACTGTACCCCCAAAGGGTGAAAGTACCATATTTTTCGCCCTATAGGACGCACCGGCATATAAGACGCACCCTATTTTAAAGGTGCAAAATGTAGAAAAAAAAGATTCTGCACCCAACAGTGATCTTCAACCTGCGGACCTCCAGATGTTGCAAAACTACAACTCGCAGCATGCCCGGACAGCCGTTGGCTGTCCGGGCATGCTGGGAGTTGTAGTTTTGCAACATCTGGAGGTCCGCAGGTTGAAGACCACTGGATAGGAGGTAATACTCGCCTGTCTCCGCCGCTCCAGACCTGTCACCGCTGCCCTGGATGTCGCTCCATCGCTGTCACCGCGTCCCTGTGGTGTCCCCGACGCTCCGGACGTCTTCTTCCCCGGGATCCACGCTCTCCGTCATCACGTCGCTACGCACGCCGCTCCTATTGGATGACGGGACGGCGTGCGCGACGACGTGATGGCGGCGGTCCCGAACAGCCGGGTTAGTGTTACTTTCGCTTCAGACGCGGCGGTCAGCTTTGATCGCCGTGTCTGAAGGGTTAATACAGGGCATCACTGCGATTGGTGATGTCCCGTATTAGCCGCGGGTCCCGTCCGTTGATGGCCGCAGTTATTCGCCGTATAAGACGCACCAACTTCCCCCCCCCCCCCCCCCCAGTTTTGAGGAAGAAAAAGTGCGTCTTATACGGCGAAAAATACGGTATGTCTGCGGGTAAGTTCACACGAGGGGTACCGGCAGACAAAATAAGTCATAATAAAAGTATTTAATTTCGTAATGGCATGTGCTTACCTTTCTTATGCGATACTTAATCCCCTGGTGCCATTATTCTCCCTCCCTCTGATCCCCTTTTGCCATGATCTCCCCCTTCCATCCTCATCCCCTTTTGCCAGTATCCCCCCATCCATCTTATTCCCCTTGTGCCCTTATTCCCCCCTCCCATCCCCCTGGGCCAATATATGAGAAACCTACAAGAACACCCTCCCATACTGCAGTGTTACACTTAGTTTAACATGCTTACCAGGCCTGTGTCTATCCCGTTCGGCGGGAGTCAGAGGGTCGCACTGACAGGTGATGTCCTTGTGCGCTGTGCCAGAACCTCCGCGCAATGTCAGGGACGTCACACGTCAGGCCCGGCAGCCACTGCAGCTCATGTAAGGCGGGCGCAGCTCCGCCCACGGTACAATATAGTGAGCTACCGCAGCGTCCAATACCTACCCTGCGCCTGAACATGGACTTCATCCAGCTTGTTCTAATGATCGTTGGGGGTTTGAACAACCAGATCTCATCTAATCAAAACTTTTGACATGTCTCTGTCCGTCATTTACCAAAACTTCTCGGCCTCTCTCTTCGCTGCAGGAGACTGATTCCTTGGAAAGTCTATGGGCCTGTCTCCTGCAGTAAAGAAGCAACAGGGAAAGCTTAGTACTTCTAGTTATATCTATGAATAACCCATAGTTTATAAATAACCTGTACATTTCTGGAGACAAATATATGGAAATCTAGGTTTATTATTTTTATTACAGTTTCATTAGATAAGAATGTCGAGTAATGTCTAAAGTGCAAATGAAGTAATGTTATGTCTGTACAGTATCTGCATGTTACATGTTACTGTACAAAATACATTAGATCACAATGACTGACAGAGTGACGACAATTCTACTACCATTGATGGGTAGCGCTGGTTGAAGTTTGTGAGAAAATTGCTCATCATTGTAAACCGAATATACATAAAGATTCCTATTTTTCTGTTTCAGTAAAAAAGCATGCAAGTATTTTGATCAGGGACGCGGCACCTGCCCATTTGGGGGTAAGTGCCTGTACCTGCATGCCTACCCTAATGGAACCAGAGCAGATCCAGAGAAGCCACGGAAACAGCTTGGGTCAGAAGGCACTGTGAGGGTAAGATTTTTATTTATTCACTTGTCACTGTGAGGCCATGTTTACACGAAACATCTACCACGAAAATCCTGATTCCGGGATCCACCGAAAGAGTAAACATGTCAATTCTTCTGGCGGAATCCACTCAGAAATATGTTGCTGTCTATGGAGATGGCGCATTTCTGAGCAGTCCTAGCGCCAGCATTTTCTGCCAGTGCCCACTATTTTCGGAATGTCCACCTGTGTTTTCTGGGCAGACATTCTGCAAAATTTCCACTGTATGACTATGGGATGTTATTTGTCTGGCTAAATATTATGGTTTAAAAATCGTCACCATCTCATAGACGACAATGCATTCCATGCGGAGTCCACAGAAAGAATGGACAGGTTCATTGTTTCTGCGGGCGCGAAAATTGGAATTTCCGTGCCATAAAAATCTGGCTCGTAAATTCCAACGTGTGCACAGCGCAGCAGAATCCCATAGAATACAATGGGACTCTGCTGCTGCAGAATCTCTGTGCGGAATTCCCCACGGAAATTCCGACGTGTGAACATAGCCTTAAAGTTAAAGGAGCCAAGTTGTAATTCAACACACAACCCAAGGAAAGGTCTGTTTCTGTTTTTTTTTCCAGCTCTATTTTTCCATTTCTGGAATCTCCCTTTAAATCTAATGCTGTATACTTTATTTAACACAAGCCCAGGTTACAAGTGTATCTATATATTTATCTATCTGGATTGGCATAAAAAAAAAATATATATATATATTTTTAGTATATTGGTTAGATGTATTATGCCCACTCTCTTGACAACATTGGGTTGCAATCCATTATTTTATTGTTGCTACGGATGTTAAGATTGCTTATAACATTTTAAAAAGTAAAATGGTTAAGAATGCCTGAGAGCCTATTATATAGATTTCTATGGTATGTTTGGACCAAGCCAAGCGATATGGGATCCAATTTATAGTACACTCTGTATTTTATGCAATCAGAATATTGTTTCCTCTTTGCCCCCTGGCAGCACAGATGGGATAAATCTGCACCCAGACTCCTTCCCAGAACCCTGGGAGGCCCATACATCAGTCACATTGGCGCGCTGGCCCCACCTCCAAACCTCACTGCGCTTGCAGGGTAGCCCTGTGTGTCTGCTCCTAGAACAATATGCAACGTATTTCCCTCCGTGCAGCGGATTTTGCGCAGTGTGATATAGGCTGTGCATAAGCTACGTGCGACCCTCCACTAAATGTACTTTTTGTATTTCTTTGTAGTTCTTTAATGCAGTCAGGCTATGGGACTTCATTGAGGATCGAGAAAATCGTAGTCTCCCCAGTACGGACGATGCTGTGACTGAACTGGGTGACCTCTTCATGCATCTGTCAGGAGCCGATCAGCAAGACGCCACCTCTTCTAGCTAGAGACTGTGGGATTAGTGTAAGGACGGCAGAACTAAGTGTCCTTCCCTCTGAGAAAGTAAAAACTGAGCCACACTGTGATGTCCTCCTAATTCTGGGAGTCCCTGTGCTCTGCTCTCCACCTGTATTGTTCTTACTTCACCACTCAATATTTTGTATTTAGTAAATAGAATAATGTAAAATAGGAGCCGCCATAACTTAAGTTGCTCATAAAAAATTTGCTATCAGCTCATGCCGTTTTTCAGAGATTCTTCCAATTTAGTGTCCAGGAGGGGGGGTTGGATGGCTATTCGATAAAATGAGCGTGTTGTTGGCCAAAGCCAAAAGATCTTTGATCTGTATCTGTCTAGCTATGTTGGTGGAACACTGTGCAAAACAATTGGTAAGGATTAGTTATAAGATCATAAGTTATTGTAGAACAGTGTTTCTCAACCAGTGAGCCTCCAGCTGTTGCAAAACTACAACTCCCAGCATGCCCGGACAGCTGAAGGCTGTCCGGGCATGCTGGGAGTTGTAGTTTTGCAACAGCTGGAGGCACACTGGTTGGGAAACACTGCTGTAGAATGTGGTTTCTACATTTTATTTTATTAATGCATTTGACATGGTCGAGCATGAAAAATCTTCATGTCTGTGGGTGAATGTGATCATAAATCTTATAAAGCTTTATTCACTTACAGATTGATCAGGTCCCAACTTACAATTCGCCACCTGTATTACAAAAGACATCTTTTTAGGGTAAGGTTACAAATTGTGTGTATGCAGCGCAAAATCCGCTGCTCAATGGGAAATACTCTGCTTATTTAGTAAGAGCAAACACAAAGGGCCTCCCCCCGGCAGCCATGTGTGCACAGTGAGGTTTGGAGGCAGGCCCGCGTGTCAGCGCAAACCTTACTGCACCCACAAGGGTGTTGCAGGGAAGCCCTGTGTGTTTACTTATAGGAGAATACACAGCTTAATTTTGTATATTGTAATATATACGCTGTGTATGCGTTGTGTGTAACCCTACTCTAAGGATATGTTCACATGGGTGATTGTCCGCACG